>NC_073377.1:117054835-117114835 GCF_028641065.1 Leucoraja erinaceus
CCTAGGTTCGATCCCGACTACAGGTGCTGTCTGTACGGAGTTTGTATATTCTCCCTGTGACTACGTGGGTTTTCCCTGAGTGCTCCGGTTTCCTCCCACAGTCCAGAATTAGACAGGTTTGTAGGTGAATTGGCTTCAATAAAGATTGTAAATTGTCCCTCGTGTGGAGGATAGTGCCAGTGTACGGGGGTGATCGCTGGTTGACGTGGACTCGGTGGGCTGAAGGGCCTGTTTCTGCGCTGTATCTATAAACTAAACTAAACTCAAACCTCTTTAATTGTTCAATAAAACCATAGCCAGTCTGTGACCCACGTTCTTCTGCACCAATGGAACATGCTGAGGTTGTGAACGGTGCTATACAGTATACACAGCATTCATCAGCAGTAATTGGAAATATCACCAATTTCTTTAATTTAAACACTCTTGGTTATATTATTGTCGTCAAATGTTTTAGGACCACAGATACAATTTTACCCTCTTGCATTTTGATAGTAGGAATAAAGGCATAGACTATTTCCTAAATGGGTAGATAATTCAGAAATTCAAAGGGACTTTGGAGTGCTGGTGTAGGATTCACAAAAAGCTAATTTGCAAGTTCAATCAGTAGTAAGAAAGGCAAACACAATGCTAGCATTTATTTAGAGAGAACTAGAATACAAAAACAGGGATGTAATGCTGAGGCTTTATAAGGCACTGGTCAGTCTGCATTTGGAATATTGTGAGCAATTTTGGGCCCCATGTCTGAGGAAGGATGTTCTGGCATTGGAGATGGTCCTGAGGAGGTTTACAAGAATGATCCCAGGAATGATTGGGTTAACATATGATGAGCGTTTGAAGGCACTGGGCCTGTACTCGCTGAAGTTTAGAAGGATGAGGGGTTGATTTCATTGAAACTTACCAAATAATGAAAGTCCTGGATAGAGTGGATGTGGAGAGGATGATTCCACTAGTGGGAAAGTGCATTGTGAAGACATTAAGTTCTAATTGGAGGAACACAGTGGAAACCCCTACTCCCAACAGGCAGCAGGAGTGCGAGCTGCCAAGTGTTGCTGAGAACAGATCGCTGTCAGTCGCATGTCTTGACACAAAGGCATTAATTCTCCTTCCCATTCCCACACACACCTTGTTTAAGAGGGAACTGCAGATGCTGGAGAATCGAAGGTTACACAGAAAAGCTGGAGAAACTCAGCGGGTGCAGCAGCATCTATGGAGCGAAGGAAATAACCCGCAACAAGGGCCGAAAGTCCCCCTAGTCCTCACCTTTCACCCCACCAGCCGTCACATACAAAAAATAATCCTCCGTCAGTTTCGCCACCTCCAACGTGACCCCACTACTCGCCACATCTTCCCATCTCCCCCCATATCTGCCTTCCGCAAAGACCGCTCCCTCCATAACTCCCTTGTCAATTCTTCCCTTCCCTCTCGGTCCACCCCCTCCCCGGGCACTTTCCCTTGCGGCCGCAGGAGATGCAACACTTGTCCCTTTGCCTCCCCCCTCGACTCCGTTCAAGGACCCAAGCAGTCGTTCCAGGTGCGACAGAGGTTTACCTGCATCTCTTCCAACCTCATCTATTGCGTCCGCTGCTCTAGATGCCAGCAGATCTATATCGGTGAGACCAAGCGGAGGTTGGGCGATCGTTTCGTCGAACACCTCCGCTCGGTCCGCAATAACCAAGCTGACCTCCCGGTGGCTCAGCACTTCAACTCCCCCTCCCACTCCGCCTCCGACCTCTCTGTCCTGGGTCTCCTCCATGGCCACAGCGAGCAGCACCGGAAATTGGAGGAACAGCACCTCATATTCCGTTTGGGGAGTCTACACCCCCGGGGCATGAACATCGAATTCTCCCAATTCTGTTAGTCCTTGCTGTCTCCCCCCCTTCCTCAGCTCCCCTGCTGTCTCCTCCCACCCTCCAGCCTTCTGGCTACTCCTCCTTTTCCCTTTCTTGTCCCCACCCACCCCCACCCCCGATCAGTCTGAAGAAGGGTTTCGGCCCGAAACGTTGCCTATTTCCTTCGCTCCATAGATGCTGCTGCACCCGCTGAGTTTCTCCAGCTTTTCTGTGTAACCCACACACACCTTTCTGTCCTGGGTCTCCTCCATTGTCCGAGTGAGGCTAAACATAAATTGGAGGAACAGCATCTCATATTTCTCTAGGGCAGCTTACAGCCCAGTGGTATGAATATTAATTTCTCTCACTTCAGGTAGACCCGGCATTCCCTCTCTCTCTATCCCTCCCCCACCCAAGTCGCACTAGCTACAAAGAGCTAACAATGGCCTGTTCCCTTTATCATCGTTACATTTTTGCATATCTTTTATTCATTGTTTTTTATCTCTCCACATCACCGTCTCTATCTCTCGTTTTCCCTTATCCCTAACCAGTCTGAAGAAGGGTCTCGACCCGAAACATCACCCATTCCTCCTCTCCAGAGACGCTGCCCGTCCCACTGGGTTACTCCAGCTTTTTGTGTCTATCTGAGGTGAAAAGTTAGTTTGGTTTAGTTTAGTTTATTGTCACGTTTAGTGAGGTACAGTGAAAAGCTTTTTGTTGTGTGCTAACCTGTTAGCGGAAAGACTACAATGATTACAATTCAGCCGTCCACAATGTACAGATACAGGATAAAGGGACTAACGTACAGAGCAATGTAAAGTTCAGTAAAGAAGTACTGGAGAAGGATCTCGACCCGAAACGTCACCTATTCCTTCTCTCCAGAGATGCTGCCTGTCCCACTGAATTACTCCAGCATTTTGTGTCTATCCCCAACCAATAATTGGAAAACCACTAAAGAAGCGTTGGCGGGAATGGGTTTCATCTGATCCAGTTCTTTCTATATTCCAGAAACTCCAAAGAGTATCTTTGGTTCCTCTTGCCAGAAACTTTTTTCCTGTCATGTTTTTGCATCAGCACAGTTGGCTTCCTACACAAGAGGCCTTTGGGCTCTCAGCCAGTGAGTTCACAGCATCAAGGCCCACAACACTCACATGTTCATTCAATGATGTCCCCCATTAACAGCAAGGAATGCGTTTCCCCACCGGAGGAAATTAGATGTGTTTCCGTTAGAATTTTTCCAGCGCCTCCACCAAACAGCATCTCCTCTTTGATATCAGCAGGTTAAGACAGTTCATCTGGGTCCTGAACTTCAGTCTGTGCTTCTTAAGTAGAACCTTAACCTCCACCAGGATCAAAGTGCCGTTGTGTTAATTCCGTTTGCTTGCTGCTCTGCAGAATTCACATGAAAGGGATTTTTATTCTGTTGTTCATTCCCTCGGGGATGTGGGTGTCACTGGCAGCCACAGTGCCAGTCACAAACTGCTGACGAGACACTTCAGACAGCAGCTAAAATGACCGTGCCATTCTAGGAACAAAGAACTGCAGATGCTGATTTATACAAAAGCACAAAATTGTTGGAATAACAGTGGGTCAGGCAGCATCTCCGGTGAATATGGCTAGGTGATATTTTGGGTCAAAACCCTTTTGGTTTAGAGATACAGAGCGAGAACAGGTCCTTCGTCCCACCAAGTCAGCACTGTCCAGTGATCACCTCTGCACGAACACTATCCTACACACACTAGGCACAATTTACAATTTACAGAAGCCAATTAACCTACAAACCTGTACGTCTTTGGATTGTGGGAGGAAACCGGAACTCCCGGAGAACCAGGGGCCACAGTCTTAGAGTAAAGGGGAGGCCATTTAAGAATGAGGTGAGAAAAAACTTTTTCTCCCAGAGAGTTGTGAATGTGTGGAATTCCCTGCCACAGAGGGCAGTGGAGGCCAAGTCACTGCATGGATTTAAGAGATTTAGATAGAGCTCTAGGGGCTAGTGGAATCATATAGGCTAGTGAGATTGTTACCATACATAAAGACAATCCCCAATTTAGTATCCCATGCATGTAAACGGCCCACTGAGTCCATATGCAATTGTCACCAGATTTAGTCACCATTTTAGACAGTCCAAGCTGCAGCTGCCCAGATAGACTCTCCTCTCCAGGCCTTCAACCTTCGTATTCGCCTAAGGCAGGTTACATTCCGGTAGATATTAAAGAACCAGATGCGTTTTTATAGCAATCAAACAGATTTAGAGCCACATTTACCAATGACAACACTTTACTTTCCAGATTTTTTAAAGAATTGTGCTTAAGTTATATTGTAGTGGGATTTCAGCTCCCAATTGATTGAATGATGCAGCAGGACCACCGAGGCCACACCAACCATCAATCACCTGCTCATTCTAGTTCTAAGTTATCCCATTTCCATTCCCCAAATACTGGTGGCTCTTTACAGAGGCCAATTAACTTACAAACACAGGCGTTTTTGAGATGTGGGATGAAACCAGTGCAACCAACGTGGTCACAGGACGAACATGAAAACTCCACATAGACACCACCTGAGGTCAGGATCAAACCCGGATTAAACCAGGATAAAAAAAAATGTTGTATGTGTCTCCCATCCAAATAAATGATAAACCACACTAAAATGTAAAAAAAACAGCCTTTGACTTTATTTTTTAAAAATTCCAATATTCTCAACAAATCTGCTTCAAAAGAAATAGTATAGTGATACAGCTCACGAAAGCTTACTCAAGAATCCCTGCTCTATTTGCAATGTGAAAGTACTCTTTGCCACAAGTCTGTCCCGTCAGTTCAATTAAAAACACTCAATAATAAAGAGACACCTTTAAATATTCTGTTCCAGTTCTTCAAATAAAACAATCCCGCACTTGCTCTGAAGGGAAGAGCGTTGGTGTCTCAGCGTGACTGAGCTTGAACCTTCTGCTCACCGGCTAATGCGTGTCCCTGACTGCGTGTGAGTTCGGCAGGGCCAGAACACGGAGCAGCAATGCTTTGAGGATGGGGGGTGGGAGGTTGGGGTATCTCAGGGTGATTGGTCCATGATGGAGTTTCCTCACTGCGTCTGCTCTTGGGAGGCTCAAGGGGAGGGGAGGGGAGGGGGGGGGGGGGGGGGGGGGGGGGGGGGGAATGGGAAAGGAAAGATGGAAACCAATCTCCAGCGCGATCAAATCAACCTCACGTACCAGTCGGCAGTAACAAAGTGTCATGGATGGATGGAGGCATCAGGGTGCTTCTGGGCAAGAATAATGAATGAAGTGCAGTAATGGCCAGAAGAGGTAAGGACCAAGTGATTAGGGAGCGTCAGCACGGCTGACCTTGAGAACTGTACAAATTTCCTTTCTTCTTAACAAGATCATCGGAACCTATACAATATATTTGCCTTAATTCCCTCCAACCCCATTTCCAATAACATTTTTTTCCCAAATATTTAAAGCAATGACAGTGCATGTATACCATAGAAGGGAGTTGAGGGTGAGCTCGGAGGGTCAGTTTGCAAATTTATATATAAAAAAAAATCTTTACACAAGAAAAAAAATTCCCTCAATTCCTCACTGCAGCGCACATGCAGTGAGGCTCCCTCTGTGCCCCATGACCGTGTGTGCGTGCGTGCATATGTGTGTGTGTGTGTACATGCGCGTGTGTATGTGCATGTGTGTGTATGTGTGTGTGTATATGTGTGTGTGTGTGTATGTGCGTGTGTGTGTTGTGTGTGTGTGTGCGTGTATGTGTGTAAACACATAAAGGGTGTTGGTTTCACTTCAGGCTGAGAACAGTAAGCAATGCTAAGCGCAGCCTCACACTGGCAAGAAAGCTCCCTTGGTAAGAGCTTGTAAATTGGAAAGTAAAAAAAAAGACGTGACCGGGACCCAGTTGGTTTTCTTCCAGCAGTACGTTCAGGTTCAAACGACAGTCTCTGCCAACAGCCCAGTTTGCACCAAGTCATTGAGTGCTTAAGTCCCGACCGCAAGGTCCCAAGTTCCGAGTCCGCCGCTCTGAACTCCCTGCCTCGGTCGGGTGAGTGTTTAGTTTTGCTTTTTGTTTTGTTTTGTTTCTGAGTGTGCCAGTTTTCAGGTGGGCTGCTAGATGGAGCACCACTTGGACGTGAGGCGTTCCATGTCCGGTGGAGGGAAATAGCTGCCATCGTCCGGCTCGGCCCACTTGACCTGTGCTTTCTGCTGGCTGATGATGGAGCACCGCTGCTGACAGTCTCGGAGGAGCCTGTGGCCTAACCCATCCTGCTCGCCAGGTTGTAGGAGGAGGAGCTTGGGCGAGTGGCCTGTGAGAAGGAAATACAAGAATGAATACACCGCTAGGCAAGAGTAATCCATGATAGAAAGCACAAACTGTTACACCCCAGAGGAAAAAAAACGGAATGTCTCCACAATTACTGGCATGGTGGCACAGCGGTAGAGTTGCTGTCTTACAGTGCCAGAGACCCGGGTTTGATCCTAACACTGGGTGCTGTCTGTATGGAGTTTGCACGTTCTCCCTGTGACTGCATGGGTATTCACCCAGTGCTCCGGTTTCCTCCCACACTCCAATGAAGAACAGGTTTGTGGGTTAATTGGCTTCTGTAAATTTGTAAATTGTCCCTAGTGTGTAGGATAGTGTTAAGGGCCTGTCCCATTTGGCAATTTTTTCGGAGACTGCCGGCATCATTGACTGAGATATCAGGTCACTGTAAAATTTGCGGCGTGATGCGTCGGTGACGTGGCGTGATGACGTATGATGCGCGGTGTTTTTTCAAGTGTCGCAACATTTATTTTGTCGCCGCTGGATTTTGAAATGTTCAAAATCTTTTGGCAACACTGATATGATGCCGGCTGTCTCCGAAAAAATCGCCAAATGGGACAGGCCCTTTAGTTTTCAGGGATCATTGATTGGTGCAGACTCGGGCCTATTTCCGCGCTGTAAACCTAAACTAAACCAAACTACTGACGAGTAGATGGATATGGCCTCTCTGCTTCCAGTCTTCTTCCTCTGGTTTGTCCATTTGATCTTCCTCTGTAGAAGTAGCCGTGACGAGACTAGGTCCCTCAGGCACCAACCTCCCTTCGTTCCTCCTTCACCCCAGTAAGACGGTGGGTGATTTGAAGGCCACTCATCTGCACAAAACTTAGCTTTAATGACTACCGCATAAGTGATGAAATATTGGTTACCACGTTCCAGCGCTTTTCTTTCAGTCGCCAAATAAGTATTAAACAGATGGTAACTCAGCTAGTTACGCTCAGCTATCACAATGCAGCACTGTGGCACAGCTGGTAGAGCCGCTGCATCACAGCACCAGGGACCCTGGTTTGATCCTAACCTCAGGTGTTTGTCTGTGTGGAGTTTGCACGTTCCCCTTGTGACCGCATGCGTTTCTTCTGGGTACTTTGGGTTTCCACCCTCACCCCAAAGACGTGCGGGGGTTTGTAAGTTAATTGGTCTCTGTAAATTGCTCCTTGTGTGCATGAGAAAGTGGAATAACATGGGACTAGCGTGAACGGGCGATCGATGGTTAGTGTGGACTGGTGGGCCGAATGGCCTGTTTCCACGATGTGTCTCTAAACTAAATTAACCGTGCAAAGCAGATATCAAATTATCGACTAGTCCTTTGCAGGTGTTCACCTGAACGACACCCTCACACATGGGTAAGAACAGCAAGCAGTAAGAAGATGTCTGAATATTATCCCCCATTCCAGAACAAACAGGAGGCATCTTAGCAACTCAATGGAATAAATCCGTCTACGCCATCCTGTAAAATGGCTGAGAACCACCAAGGACATTTCTCACAGTGCTGCTTTTGCTAATTAAGAGATAAGCAGATAATACAGAGTTAAATAGTAGATTAATCTTTGTTAATAACTTCATGGATCCTTGCCATGGTGTAAAAATTAGACAGCGGGAAAGGTCACTTAAACCTCTTCCACTTCCTGTGATCATCTATTTATTAGCTTTGCTACATTCTCCTGATTACCTCTTGCATAAGAAGGACATAAAGCACAGGAGTAACTCAGCGGGTCAGGCAGCATCTGTGGAGGGAATGGACAGACAATGTTTCAGGGCGGGACCCTTCTTCAGCCTGGAAGATTCTGACGGCTGTAAGGAGGTGGGAATGATAGTGACTGGTCTTCACATACTGGGCTAAGAAATCAATCAGAACCCTGTTAATGAGTGCACTCCATTTCAGTATGGGCCGTGCACTCCACTGGGGAGGTGCTGTATTGTGGATGTGGTGATAAACAAAGAACCTGTTTGTACTATGAGCTGGACGCAAATTATCCCATAACCAATACCCAAATGTAGACACAAAATGCAGGAGCAACTCAGCGGATCAGGCAACATCTCTAGAGAGAAACGGAATTGGTGACATTTTGGGTTGAGACCCTTCTTCCGACTGTAAAGTCTTCAATGTGTCTGAAGAAGGGTTCCGACCTGAAACATTACCCATCCTTTTCATTCAGAGATGTTGCCTGATCCGCTGTGTTACTCCAGTTCACATTGTGTCTATCTTCGGAATTAACCGGCATCTGCAGTTCCTTTCTACACACCAATATCAGATAATAATAATAATAATACATTTTATTTATGGGCGCTTTTCAAGAGTCTCAAGGACACCTTACAAAAATTTAGCAGGTAGAGGAAAAACATGTAAGGGGAATGAAATAAATAGTAGAGACATGACTAGTACACAAAGTAAAGACAGAATTCAATACAAAACACAATATGAGGCAATTAATGCACATATGAAAAGGGAGGGGGACGTGGGGCTAAGGTTAGGCAGAGGTGAAGAGATGGGTCTTGAGGCGGGACTGGAAGATGTGGGCATCTAGAGCTGCTGCCTCACAGCACCAGAGAGGCAGGTTCAATCCTGGCCTTCAAGTCAAGTTGAGTTTATTGTCATGTGTACAAGTATGGTGAGGTACAGCAACAACCTTGCACAGACATGGCGGCGCAGCGGTAGAGTTGCTGCCTTACAGCGAATGGAGCGCCGGAGAGATCCCGGGTGCAGTAGAGTTCTTGATCCCGACTATGGGTGCAGTCTGTACGGAGTTTGTATGTTCTCCCGGAGGGTTTTCTCCGAGATCTTCAGTTTCCTCTCACACTCCAAAGACGTACAGGTTTGTAGGTTAATTGGCTTGGTAAATGTAAAAATTGACCCTAGCTACTGGAATTAGGGCTCAACACCCCCCTGTGTGCCTGGGCCCTGGACTTTCTCACCGCCAGGCCCCAGGTAGTCAAGATGGGAGGAAATACATCGAAGTCCCTCACCCTGAGCACAGGATTGTGTCCTCAGCCCCCTATTGTACTCCCTGTACACACATGACTGTGTGGCTAGGTTCAACACCAACTCAATAATTAAGTTTGCTGATGACACTGTGGTGGTGGGCCTGATCTCAGACAACGATGAGAAGGCCTACCGGGAGGAGGTGGCTGATCTAGCTCTGGTGCCAGGACACCAGCCTCCTCTTGAACATCAAAAAAACTAAGGAGCTGATCGTGGACTTTAGGAGGGCACATCATCCGAGGACGTACACACCATTGAGTATAAATGGGGATACTGTGGATAGGGTGAGCTGTTTCAAATATCTGGGAGTCCACATCTCCGAGGATATGACATGGACATCACACGCAGCAGCACTCGTGAGTAAGGCAAGGCAGCGCCTTTACCACCTCAGGCAATTGAGGAAATTCAGAGTGTCTCCGAGGATCCTCCAGTGCTTCTACTCAGCGGCGGTGGAAAACATCTTGTCCAGAAATATTAACATCTGGTTTGGGAATTGTTCTGCCAAGGACAAGAAGGCTCTGCAGAGAGTAGTACGTTCGGCCAAACGCACTATGGGAACTTCACTCGCCCCCCTGCAGGAACTATACATCAGGAGGTGCAACTCCAGAGTCAATAAAATCATGGGAGATCCCTTCCACCCCTGCAACGGACTGTTCCAGCTGCTACGGTCAGGCGAACACCTCTGTTGCCATACGGTGAGAACGGAGAGGTTGAGAAGGAGCTTCTTTCCAGAGGCCATTAGGACTGTAAACTCCTATCTCACCAGGGACTAACTTTACTGAATGTTTTTCCTTCCGCCCACAACATTTAATATGTAAAAGAACATGTGATTGTGTTTATAGTTTGTTTGGTTGTTTGTTTGTTTGTCTTTTTTGCACAAAAGTCCGCGAGCTTTGCCACTTTTCATTTCACTGCAAATCTCGTATGTGTATGTGACGAATAAACTTGACTTGACTTGACTAGTTGGTGTCGGATAGTGTCAATGTGCGGGGATCGCTGGTCGGCGCGGACCCGGTGGGCCAAAGGGCCTGTTTCCACGCTGTATCTCTAAACTAAACTAAACTATAACTAAACCAGCATCACAGGCACCTAGACTCAGACAATACACATAACATATATTTTTATACATAAAAAATCACACGTATAATTTGCAAGTTTAAGACAGTAAAAAGAAAGAAGACATTTAAAAAAAAAACAAGACATTAATGCAAAATACAATCGGAGAGGGCAGCACAGTGGCACAGCAGTAAAGATACTGGCTTACAGCTTTAAACTCAATGGGTTACTTGGGGCATTTATTGCATTAATGTGTTGCATTTATAAGGAAGTGAACTCTCCCTATTTCAGGGTTAACATCCGATATCTGCAAGTCTGGCACCATTAAAGTCCCAAGTGTGCCAGATTATTGGAGTTTTACTAAATCTAGTTATCTTCTGAGTTAGAGGCATAGAGTCGTACAGCACAGAAACAGGCCTATTGACCCAACTCGGCCATGACCACCATGCTGTCCCATCTAAGCTAGTCCCATTTGTTTGTGTTTGGCCCATATCCTTCGAAACCTTTCCTACCCATGTATCAATTACGGTGCAATACACATAAAATAATTTGCATTGCATTTGTATATTGACTTTTAAAATGTAATGTCATTTGACAAAGTTAATCATACTGCCTGCTTAAAATATTTTTAAATTCATTGTTTAGTTATTTATAATGCAAGTGATGAAGTGCTATTTTTTTTATTGTCATTTACAATATTAGTATATATATTTTTTTTAAATTCTATTTTAGAAACAAGGTCATCTTAGGGTGGCAGGATGGCGCAGCGGTAGAATTGCTGCCTTACAGCGCCAGGGATCCGGGTTTGATCCTGACCGCTGGTGCTGTCAGTATGGAGTTCTCCCTGTGACCGCGTGGGTTTTCTCCGGGTGCTCCGGTTACCTCCCACGATCCAAAGACGTGCAGGTTTGTAGGTTAATTGGCTTGGTAAATTGTAAATTGTCCCTAGTGTGTGTAGGGTAATGTTGGTGTGCGGGTGACCGCTGGTCAGCGTGGACTCGGTGGGCCAAAGGCCCTGTTTCCACCCTGTATCTCTAAATTAAGCTAAAACTAAACTGAACACAATAAGTGGATGTAAATGAATTATGTTAATTAATCTGTTCCAGGTGCAAAAGAAAACGCATGGCAAAGCTGCTATTTAAATTTAGTTCACTGGATCACAAAACCAGAGCCTAGGAATGGTTCAGTTAGAGACAACTCAATTAAGCTATGATGTGTTATTTTTGTTGAATGTATTAAAAATGATCCATACCACCGAGGCACAAACAACACACATGCAAATCAATGCATTTCAATGGGATGCCATATTTGTCCTTTGCGATCTCAGTTTTCCCCCCAGATATTGGCATCAGCAGCAGGCTGTAGCTTGCAAAACCACCATGAATGCCTTTCTGTTCCAAAGCTTTAGCCCAGCGGTGGCAGCTGTGGCTCAGATGTAGCCCTCCCTCACCCCAGATGTCGGAAGGTTACTGGTTCAACTACCACTCCAGACACACCAACATTCATTCCAGACCTGCCTTGCACAGCCTGAGGTTTTATCATTGTGTGCACAAGTAATAGGGTTATTGATTATTGAATTTTGTCCATTATATATTATCTGTGCGTATTATGTTACAGGCCATGCATTAAGAATTCTAAGCTGGAAAGGGTGCAGAGATGATTTACGAGGATGTAAAGCCTTTGTACAAGGAAGCCTCCCGGAAGCATAGCGAGCGGCAGAGGCCTTCCAGAGTCATCGTGGCTGCCGCTGGAAAGCCGAGGCCGGAGCCTCATGGGTCGACGGAGCCTGCAGCTGGGGTCAGGGTCGGTGCCACGGAGGCATCCAGTGAGGACCCGGCAGTGTTAGTGGAGTGGTCGGTGCAGCGGTCGATGATGGTGCCGGCCGACAGACGAGGACGGACACGTGGAAGTGCGGACGCCACTGCCGAGAGAAGGGACAAAGGGACAAAGAAGAACCCGGCATGGGGGAACGGCCATGAGGGAGGGGGAAGAACAAAGGGGGAACAGGCGAAGGGGCGGTGGGTAGAATCTGTAACTGTGTAAGTGTCCTTTATGGGCAACAATTTGTATACCTTGGCAAGGCATGCAAGCAAAACATTTCACTGTGACTTATCACATGCGATACTAAAATAGTCTATTCTATTAATTTCTATTCAATTCTATTCTATTACCATATAACCATATAACCATTACAGCACGGAAACAGGCCATCTCGACCCTTCTAGTCCGTGCCGAACACGTATTCTCCCCTAGTCCCATATACCTGAGCTCAGACCATAACCCTCTTTTCCTTTCCCGTCCATATAACTATCCAATTTATTTTTAAATGATAAAAACGAACCTGCCTCCACCACCTTCACTGGAAGCTCATTCCACACAGCCACCACTCTCTGAGTAAAGAAGTTCCCCCTCATGTTACCCCTAAACATCAGTCCCTTAATTCTCAAATCATGTCCCCTTGTTTGAATCTTCCCTACTCTCAGTGGGAAAAGCTTATTCACGTCAACTCTGTCTATCCCTCTCATCATTTTAAAGACCTCTATCAAGTCCCCCCTTAACCTTCTGCGCTCCAAAGAATAAAGCCCTAACTTGTTCAACCTTTCTCTGTAACTTAGTTGCTGAAACCCAGGCAACATTCTAGTAAATCTCCTCTGTACTCTCTCTATTTTGTTGACATCCTTCCTATAATTAGGCGACCAAAATTGTACACCATACTCCAGAATTGGCCTCACCAATGCCTTGTACAATTTTAACATTACATCCCAACTTCTATACTCAATGCTCTGATTTAAAAAGGCCAGCACACCAAAAGCTTTCTTTACCACCCTATCTACATGAGATTCTACTTTCAGGGAACTGTGCACAGTTATTCCCAGATCCCGCAGTTCTCCTGCATTCTTCAATTCCCTACCATTTACCATGTACGTCCTATTTTGATTTGTCCTGCCAAGATGTAGCACCTCACACTAATCAGCATTAAACTCCATCTGCCATCTTTCAGCCCACTCTTCCAACTGGCATAAATCTCTCTGGAGACTTTGAAAATCTACTTCATTATCCACAACCCCAACTATCTTAGTATCATCTGCATACTTACTAATCCAATTTACCACACCATCATCCAGATCATTGATGTACATGACAAACAACAAAGGACCCAACACAGATCTCTGTAGCACCCCACTAGTCACTGGCCTCCAACCTGACAAACAACCATCCACCATTACTCTCTGGCATCTCCCATTCAGCCACTGTTGAATCCACCTTGCTACTCCACCATTAATACTCAACCATTGAACCTTCTTAACCAACCTTCCATGAGGAACCTTGTCAAAGGCCTTACTGAAGTCCATATATACAACATCCACTGCTTTACCCTCATCAATTTCCTGAGTAACCACTTCATAAAATTCAAGAAGATTAGTCAAACATGACCTTCCAGGCACAAATCCATGTTGACTGTTCCTAATCCGACCCTGTTTATCCAGATGCTTATATATATTATCTCTAAGTATCCTTTCCATTAATTTGCCCACCACTGACGACAAACTAACAGGTCTATAATTGCTAGGTTTACTCTTAGATCCCTTTTTAAACAATGGAACAACATGCGCAGTACGCCAATCCTCCGGTACTATTCCCGCTTCTAATGACATTTGAAATATTTCTGTCATAGCCCCTGCTATTTCTACACTAACTTCCCTCAATGTCCTAGGGAATATCCTGTCCGGACCTGGAGACTTGTCCACTTTTATATTTCTCAAAAGTGTCAGTACTTCCTCTTCTTTGAATCTCATAGTTTCCATAGCTACTCTACTTGTTTCCCTTACCTCACATAATTCAATATCCTTCTCCTTGGTGAATACCGAAGAAAATCATTTGTTCAATATCTCCCCCATCTCTTTTGGCTCTGCAGATAGCTGTCCACTCTGACTCTCTAATGAACCAATTTTATCCCTCGTTATCCTTTTGCTATTAATATAGCTGTAGAAACCCTTTGGATTTACTTTCACCTTACTTGCCAAAGCAACCTCATATCTTCTTTTAGCTTTTCTAATTTCTTTCTTAAGATTCTTTTTACATTCTTTATACTGCTCAGGCACCTCATTTACTCCATGCTGCCTATAATTATTATAGATCTCTCTCTTTTTCCGAACCAAGTATCCAATTTCCCTTGAAAACCGTGGCTCTGTCCAATATTCACTATTTCCTTTCAACCGAACAGGGACATAAAGATTCTGTACTCTTAAAATTTCACCTTTAAATGTACTCCATTTCTCTTCCACATCTTTCCCATAAAACAAACTGTCCCAATTTACTCCTTTTAAATCCTTTCACATCTCCTCAAAGTTAGCCTTTCTCCAATCAAAAATCTCAACCCTAGGCCCAGTTCTGACCCTCTCCATAATTATATTGAAACTAATGGTATTGTGATCACTGGTCCCGAACTGTTCCCCAACGCATACCTCTGCCACCTGACCCGTCTCATTTCCTAACAGGAAGTCCAGCACCACCCCTTCTCTAGTAGGTACTTCTATGTATTGCTGCAAAAAACTATCCTGCACACATTTTACAAACTCCAACCCATCCAGCCCATTTACAGAATGTGTTTCCCAGTCTATGTGTGGAAAATTGAAATCTCCCACAATCACTACCCTGTGCTTACTACTAATATCTGCAATCTCCTTACATATTTGCTCTTCCAATTCTCACTCCCCATTTGGCGGTCTATAATACACCCCTATAAGTGTTGCTACCCCTTTCCCATTTCTCAGTTCCACCCAAATAGCCTCCCTAGACGAGCCCTCTAATCTATCCTGCCAAAGCACTGCTGTAATATCTTCCCTGATAAGCAATGCAACACCTCCAGCTCTTGCCTCTCCAATTCTATCACACCTGAAGCAACGAAATCCTGGAATATTTAGTTTCCAATCACAGCCCTCCTGCAACCATGTTTCACTGATCGCCATAACATCATACTTCCAGGTGTCAATCCAGGCTCAAAGTTCATCCACCTTTCTTACAATGCTCCTAGCATTAAAATATACACATTTAAGAAACCCACCCTCTCTTATTCTCTGTTTAATGTCTTTTTCTTCTTTCTCCCCTACATTTTGGGTCAGAGTGCCACCCTTCTCTGCCTCCTGCCTCACACACTGACTGCTAGCTTTCCCTATTTGAGTCCCTCCCCCCAACCATACTAGTTTAAAGTCTCCCCAGTAGCCTTTGCAAATCTCCCCGCCAGGATATTGGTCCCCCTCAAGTTCAAGTGCAACCCGCCCTTTCTGTACAGGTCGCACCTTCCCCAAAAGAGGTCCCAATGATCCAGAAACTTGAATCCATACCCACTGCACCAGTCCCTCAGCCACGCATTTACCCTCCACCTCGCTCCATTCCTACTCTCACTGTCACGTGGCACGGACAGTAATCCTGAGATTGTTACCTTTGCGGTCCTTCTCCTTAACTCACTACCTAACTCCCTAAATTCTTCTTTCAGGACCTCTTCTCTTTTTTTACCTATGTCGTTGGTACCTATATGTACCACAACTTCAGGCTCCTCTCCCTCCCATTACAGGATTTCTTGGACAAGTTCAGACACATCCCTGACCCTGGCAGCAGGGAGGCAAACTACCATCCGGGTCTCCTGACTGCGTCCACAGAATCGCCTATCCGACCCCCTTACTATAGAGTCCCCTATTACAATTGCCCTCCTCTTCATTTCCTTACCCTTCTGAGCAACAGGACTGGTCTTTGTGCCAGAGGCCCGGCCGCTGTCGCTGCCCCCAGGTAGGCTGTCTCCCCCACCCTTACTCAAACATGAGTACTTATTTTCAAGGTGTACAGCCACCGGGGTACTCACCAGTCACTGCCTCTGCCCGTTGCCCTTCCTAACTGTGACCCAGTTTTCTGCCTCCCGTGGTCTTGGAGTGACCACCTCCCTGTAACTCCTTTCTATGACCTCCTCGCTCTCCCTGAGCAGACAGAGGTCATCGAGTTGCTGTTCCAGGTTCCTAACACGGTCCCTATTCTATTCTATTCTATTCTCTATTCTATTCTATTCTATTCTATTCTATGTTGCCAGGACTTGAGGACCGTGCTTTAGGGAATGGTTGGGCAGGCTAGGACTTTTATTCCTTGGAGCGCAGGCGGATGAGGGGTATTGTAGAGGAGTATAAAATGATGAGAAGAATAGATGACAAATTGACAGAGTATTTTACCTAGAGTAGGGGAATCAAGAACCAAAGAAAATAAGTTTAAGATGAGAGGAGAAAGATTTGACAATAGACAATAGTGCAGGAGTAGGCCATTCGGCCCTTCAAGCCAGCACCACCTTTCAATGCAATCATGGCTGATCATCCCCAATCAGTACCCGTTCCTGTCTTTTCTCCATATCCCCCGACTCAGTTATCTTTAAGAGCCCTATCCAGCTCTCTTGAAAGCATCCAGAGAACTTGCCTCCACCGCCCTCTGAGGCAGAGAATTCCACACACTTACAACTCTCTATGAAAAAAAGTGTTTCCTCGTCTCCGTTCTAAATGGCTTACCCCTTATTCTTAAATTTGATAGGAACCTGAGGGGCAACTTCTTCACTCAGGGGGTGGTGGGGATATAGAACAAGCTGCCAGAAGACGTAGTTGAGGCAGGTACTATACAAATTTGAAAGTCCTTTGGACAGGTACATGGATATGAAATGTTGCGAGGAATATGGGCCTAATGTGGGCAAGTGGGTCTAACTTAAATGGGGCACCTTGGTCAGCGTGGGTAGGTTGGGCCGAAGGGCCTGTTCCGTGCTGTATGACTCCATGACTCTAATTTCATTGTTCTGTTACCAGTGCATATGACAATTAAACACTCTTGACTTTTGATAGGAGTTTATGTGGTATTCGTCAAAGAAATGTAAGAGCTATCTCCTCATTCTTCTAGCCTTCATTTAACCCATCACCAAAGCCAACTCTAGTGCAAGCCAACACAATGTGCAGGGCAGTGTTGTGTGCAAGTTGTCTCCCATGTTTCCATACATTTGAAAAGTGATGAATTGTCTGAAGAATACTTTAAACTTGTGCATCCTTCGCCATAAAACATATAGGATATAAGGAAGTTCTTCTTTTGACCTGCCTTGAGCTAATTCATTTTTGAAAGGGTGCTTTTTCGAAAATCACACCTGCCAACTCTTAATGTTTCACATATCAGACCCTGCTTATAGCAGGGCGAGCAGAACTATGCACAGCACTCCAATCGTGGCCATACCAACATCTTGCACAGCTACAAAATGACCTAAATTTCTAGACTCAATACCCTGATTGATGAAGATTTTCTAAAGTGCACATGATTTCAGTGAAATCGACCAGTGTCACTCTATATTGTAGCAGCTCTGACCATGACTGTCCAACTCCTACACAAATGTCCATAAACAACAGAAACTCTTCATGCCAAAACCATCTATTGATCAAGGCATGAAAATGAAACCAAGTCGCATGGAACAATCAAGGAAGAGAGTAGACACAGTGGTGAAGAACAATATAGGACAGCAAAGAAAATTCAATGTAAGTTTGGTGGGGGGTAGACAAAAATGCTGGAGAAACTCAACGGGTGAGGCAGCATCTATGGAGCAAAGGAAATAGGCAACATTTTTTCTTCAGACCAAGATTTCGACCCGAATCGTTGCCTATTTCCTTCGCTCCTTAGATGCTGCCTCACCTGCTGAGTTTCTCCAGCATTTTTGTCTCCCTTCAATTTTCCAGCATCTGCAGTTCCTTCTTAAATAAGTTTGGTGGAGATTGGGTGGCATGGTGGCGCAAGTAGTAGAGTTGCTGCCTTACAGCGCCATAGACCCGGGTTCGATCCTGACTACGGGTGTTACCTGTATGGAGTCTGTACGTTCTCCCAGTGACCTCGTGGGTTTTCTCAAGGTGCTCCGGTTCCCCTCCCACACAAGACATGCTTCTATGAATTGTAAATTGTCCCTGGTGTGTAAGATAGTGTTAGTGTACTGGGTGATCACTGGTCAGGATCGAACCCGGGTCTCTGGTGCTGTAGAGCAGCAACTCTACCGCTGCGCCGCCATGCCAGCCCAACTATCTCAACTGTCCTTGCCCTGCACCGATGCTACTCGATCCATTGAGCTCCCCGAGCAGTTGCTCGTTGCTCCAGATTCCAGCAGCAGCAGTCGGCTGTGTGTCAACAATAAATCTTATTTATTTAAGGCCCCTCTAGTCATTTCCTGAGATGGACAGGAAATTCCTTTGAAACTATTTCTTCCATTGTGTTAATTAATTCATGAAGCTGTGGTGCAACCATACGTGGACAGCAGTGATAGGTTCTTGAACAAGAACAACACCCTCAGACTGGGTGCAATTTCCAAATCAGTTGAACTTCCTGAGGAGCAGACCCTAGTGGCACATGGTGACAAAGTTTATAAATTAAATGCAACCCTTTAGTTTATCCATGTTAAAAAAAATTGGCAGAGACGCCATACTTGAGTGGAGTTACCAGGAATAAGTGGCGAGGTAATGGCTCAATGGAGTGGTCATGTTAGATGGGAGAGTACACCACTCAATGGCATGGGTATGTTTCAGTTAGATTTTATTTCATTGTTTGCCACAATCCCGTCATCTTTATATTTCCATTTACAATTGCTGCACTTCCCACTTCAACCTGAAGGGTTGGCTCTTATTTTTCACACAGATGCGGGCGGCCATACCTATTGCTTGTCTCAAGCATTTTTTTGTTTTTTATTACAGATTTATACTGATGCACGCGCACACACACACGCACACGCACACGCACACGCACACACACCCATGCACACACGCGGACTCATGCAGACACACACATGCTGACACATCCAGACGTACACACACATGCAAACACACACACACATATGCAGACACACACACATGCAGACATGCACACAGATGCACATACATGCAGACACACACTCACAGATGCAGAAACACACACACTGCACATGCAGAGACACACTCATACACACACACGCAGAGACGTACACACATGTACACACATGCAGACACACATACACATGTACACACATGCAGATGCACACACATACACACAAACACACACAACACACTTTCCTCCCCTCCTACATTTCTCCGCAACTTCAAACCGGTCAACCTCTAACCTCCAACCTCCCCCAAACTTTTGAAAAACCATTGACATGGAACGTTCCTCTCAGTATTTGTTGCTCGGTTTTTATTTCCATGACTGAAACCTAGATTCATATTGTTGGAAAACACCCCAAACGATTTTGCAAGAGTTTTTTATGAATGAAGAAAAAGTTGTTGAGCCTTAGAGCTGAGTGTTCCGATTGGGGACCCATGTGGTCAACATAAGGAAAGTGGAGAGATGAGGAGATTTAGTAGAAGATGCCACAGGAAGGGTCAGTCAAAACCTGCAAATAATTAGGAAAGCCAACAGAATGTTGTTGTTTGTCGTAGAGTCAGTCATACAGCAGGAAACAGACCTTTTGGCCCAGCTTGCCTTTACTGACTTAAATGCCACATCTTTCATTGTACGTTCTCCCCGTGACCTATGTGGCTTTTCTCCGGGGAGTCTGGTTTCCTCTCATATTCCAAAGACGTACAGGTTTGCGGGTTAATTGGTTTGGAAAATTGTAAATTGTCCCTAGTGAGTGTAGGTTGTGTTAGTGTGTGCAGATCGCTGGTCGGCGTGGACTCGTAGGCGTTTTCGTACTGTATCTTTAAACTAAACTAAATCCACACTTGTCCTATTTACCCACATTTGGCCCATATCCCTCTAAACCTTTCCTATCCACGTACCTGGCGAAGTGTCTTTTTAAATGTTGTTATAGTACCTACTTCAATTTACTTCCTAGAGGAGCCAGGCTGATCATCTCTTCATGGCAGAAGGTCACCCCTGTCGTGCCGCGGCGATACCTGACGGCAGGCCTGGCTGGCCCGCCTGGAGTGGAGTGAGTGGGAAGGAGGGGTGGTAAGCAGAACGGCTGCGGGAAGCAGTGCCCTACCTTGATGGTGGAGTGGGCCATTGGAGGCCCTGCATCTGTCTGGGGCTTGGCTGGACCGTGCACTGCTCCACGAGGGCGAGCCCGTGTGCCGGATGCGGTCTGCAATAGTGGAGCAGCGGTGGCAGACACCACATCTACACTTGGCCAGGCCGATCTTGACACACCACCAGGACAATGGGCCATCATGTTCAGGCCAAAATCCCTGCACTTACAATGTAGCCAAAAACTGTCTACAGTCGACAGAGTTTACTACTGCTATACACTTGCATTGTTTCTGAGATGCTTATCTAAGAGGTGTCTGCAGTATCGTGTTTCTGTAATAGGTGAACCAAACATTCATTGTGTGGGATCAGACTGAAGGTGCGTGCTAGCAACGTACAGCATTTAGTTTAGTTTAGTTTAGTTTATTGTTACGTATACCAAGGTACGGTGAAAAGGTTTTTGTTGCATGCTAACCAGTCAGTGGAACGACTATACATAATTACAATCGAGCCGTCCAAGTGTACAGATTTGTGTTAAAGAAAACAATGTTTAGTGCAAGATAAAGTCCTGTAAAGTCCAATTAAAGATAGTCCGAGGGTCTTTAATGAGGTAGATAGTAGCTCAGGACTGAAGACCCAGCGTGGGTGGGGACCAGGAGGGAAGGGGAAGAACAATGAACAATGGAGGTCCCTGGCGTGAGGGGGGGGGGGGGGGGGGTGCCATGACGGAGGGTGGGGGGGAGGGGGAGAACAAAAGTGGACCTGACGCGGATAAGTGCCCTGTTGTGGTGACTACTCGAATACCTTGGGTCTGCCAGTAAAGAATTTCACTGTGAATTGTCACACCTGACAACAAAGTGTTCTTTCATTCTCCAGCTGTTTGTAGGATGGTTCAGTTGCCTGATGGCAGCTGGGAAGAACCAATGCTAGCCTCATCTTTTCTACAGAAACTTTGCTCTGGTTTCACTTGCTCCATGCCCAGCCCTTCCTCCAACTGATGTGTTATACCATGGAACACAAATAGGATCTTGTTCCCATTCAAATCAGTTTTTAATAGTGGGGGGATGAAAACAAGGTCACACTGTCTACACTTCTCTGAAAGGGCTGCTACAAATAGCAACGTTTATCCATTGTCTTGTGAACTGTGTGCAAGCTCCAGGCTAGTTTTATCAACCTAGAATGAACAGGACAGTATGCCCACTGTTTGCGATGCCTTCAGAAAAGGCCTCAAGAAAACGGCTTAACACACAAAAAAAAAGAATAATTATAGCAACAACTGGAGTCATTCACCATTCACTCGGGAGACGTACAATCACCGACAGACAACTATGTGTAAAGTCTGTGAAAGAAGTTGCCAATTTTTGCTACCCTCCTGTGTGCAGATATTGTGGCTGTGAAAGGAATTCTTAGCCTCCTCTCCCCAGAGTTAGGCAATATTAGCTTCATACAACAGAGAAACAGGCCCTTTGGCCCAACTCATCCATGTCAACATGCCTCATCTAAGCTAGTCCCATTTGCCTAAATCCCCCTGTAGATTGGTTTATGCATGACAACCAATCATATATAGGTTAGCATCACTAACCCCACCTTACTGTAACATTTATATTAACACCCACTTCCTGCACTGCTCAGTTCGGATAGCAGTCAGGATGCTCTGACAACTAACAATCTACTGTACTGCTAAAGTCTGCATACTGATTAAAGATGATCTGGGATTACATGGCGTGTATATCTCTTGTTTTACATGGTGTCAGAAGTGGGATAGTGGGTACCTAATGGCAGAGTTCAAATATTTCGGATTGATGCACAGGCGGATTTCATTTTTTATCCTTCTTGAGAGTAGCAACCATGGTAGACACCCAATCAGTGGGCTCACTGACTTCTTCAAGCACGCCCAAGGAGACCATGTTTTTTTTAACTCAGATTCAACCCTGTCCTTCAAGGCATGTGACACACGGTGTGGTGCACGAATGACAAGTACCACGCTGGGGTCGGTAGATATCTTGTAGGTCACAGGCAGCTTGCCTAGTTTGTCATCGAACAGATCGGGGTATTCTCTTAACGGGTCCATTGATATCAGCAGCTTGTGGACCGGGTTGTCAAAGGAAATCAGCCCCAGATCCTGGCACCATGGTTGCCCAACAGAGTCATAGAGTTAGAGTTCAAGACATAGAAGGTCAGATTCCTTGTGGGTTTTCTCAGCACATTATTTAAAAGTGACCCTTCCCAGTGGAACCAGCATCCCCTTTCCTTTCCTACACATGTACCTGTTCAAATTAATTTTACATTTTCTTACTGTATCTGCCTACCAACCTACTATACCTACCACCCTCTGAATGAAAAGGTTGTCCCTCAGACTCCAATTAAAACTTTCCCCTCTCATCTTAAACCTAGCCCTCTTGCTCTTGCTTCCTCTACCCTGGGGAAAAGACTCCATGCATCTACCCTATCTATTCCCCCCATGATTTTATACATCTCTATAATATCACCTCACCTTCCTGCGCTCCAAGAAGTATAACCTTAACTTACCCAACCACTCCCTATAGCTCATGCCCTGAAAATCTGGTATAATCCTGGTAAAACATTCTCTGCGCTCTTTGCAGGTTAATGAGATCCTTCTGATAGCATGGTGACCCAAATTGAATACAATGCTCCAAATGCAGCCTCACCAACATCTTGTACAACTCTAACATAATGTCCCAACTCAGTACCCTGACTGATAAAGACCAATGTACCAACAGTTTTCTTCGCCACCCTTCTACCTATGAAGCTACTTTCAGCGAACTATGTACGTGTACTCCTAAATCCTCTGCTCCACAACACTCTGCCCTGGTTTGACATCCCAAACCCTCACAGTTATCTGAATTAAACTCCACTTGCCTTTCCTCAGCCCACTGGCTCAGCTGATCAAGATCCCCACAGGCAAAGTATTGCCTTCATTACTTGGAAAAATGAAGCATTCAATTCTGCTAATCAATTCTGTATTAGCTACAAGGAAATGTTGGACAAACTCGGATTGGTTTCTCTGGAAACGTTTAAAGGAGATGTAACAGAGGATGGTGGGTAGACACAAAAAGCCGGAGTAATTCAGCGGGCCAGGCAGCATATCTGGAGAAAAGGAATGGGTGACATTTTGGATTGAGACCCTTCTTCAGACCTGGAACACAGTGCCAGAGGTGGTGGTGGAGTTTCAGAGGCTTCTGGACAGGCAAACAAGATACAGAATAACTCAGCGAGTCCGGCAGCATCTCCGGAGAACATGGGCAAGTGATGTTTCCACCCTTCTTCTGACTCCAGGCGCATTAGATGGGCAGATAGATGCAGGGAATGGATATGGATCTTGTGTAGACTGAGAGGTTTAACTTGGCATCATGTTTGGCATAGACAATTTTGGGCCGAAGGATCTGTTCCTGTGCTGTACAGTTCTATGTTCTATTACTTCCCTTAGAATTACAGTAAAGGAGAGGTGACCTGAGGGAGGAACTAAACAAGTATCTTGCTTCGTGCTCAGGACATGTTCCTTGGAATGAGAGAGTTGGTGCCAAGAGAAATGATTCCAGCATTATATGCAGACAGGGGAGTCACCGACAATGACACTCACGCCAGCGACTCTCAGGTAGAGGAAGAGTGTGGTAGCGTGTCTATGTCAGATCATTCAATTATACTTTTTGTCACATGTCTAGTGGTTTTGCATACAACCCGGTAAAATCATACAGCAGATCACACCTATGAGGTAGTTTAGTTTAGTTTAGTTTAGAGATGCAGCACGGAAACAGACCCTTCGGCCCACCGAGTCCGTGCCGATGAGCGATCCCCGCACATTAATACTGTCCGACATAAACTAGGGCCAATTTACATTCACACCAAGCCAGTCAACCTACAAACCTGTACGTCTTTGGAGTGTGGGTGGAAACCGGAGCAAAACCCACGCAGGTCACGGGGAGAACGGACAAACTCCCTGCAGACAGCACAGTCAGGATCCAACGTGGGTCTCTGGTGCTGTAAGACAGCAACTCTACCACTGCGCACACCATGCCATCCCTAGACAGGAGTCCACAGGTGTACACAGGAGTCACCACGTTTTGGTGCCAACAAAGTTACAACCGTTCACCGAACAGAACGTGGCCGCAGGGCAGGGGAGCAGCAGGATTCGGAGAGGAGGGGCAGGGAGAAAGGGTCTCACACTCCCATCAGAGAGAAGAGAAGAACTTCTCCAAAGCAGGCAGAGGTGGACTGTCCATACAAGGGGAGGAAAAAATTATTCATTGCGGGAGTACAGGGAAGGCCAGGTGGGATTCCTACCAATGCATCTCACACCCCAAGCAGATGTCTCCTGTACAGTACAGCGAGTTATATGCCTGTGAGGGTGAGGGCAGGAGAAAACTGTAACAGCGGTAGAGTTGCTGCCTTACAGGGACAGAGACCAGGGTTCGATCCTGACTACGGGTGTTGTATGTACAGAGTTTGTGCGTTCTACCTGTGACTGCATGGGTTTTCTCTGGGTGCTCCGGTTTCTTCCCACACTCCAAAGACATGCAGGTTTGCAGGTTAATTGGCTCCTGTGTCACCCTCTGCTAGCAAAGGATAGTTCTTCACTCATGTCCTTCACTCCCGCTTGGTCTCTGTCTGACAACAGACACTCCTTTTGTCCGCCACACCTGCCCTCCTCTAAGTTAATGTGGACGGTGCTGACACCTGGGGTCCAAGCCGTGCCTGGGCAGTGAAAGATGCCTCACATGCTAAAGGTCAGCTGTGCCCGTGGAAGAGACTGTGGTTCCCACATTGGCCTCATCGGTCACCTCAGAACCCACTAAAGTAAAGTGTAAACAATTTGTCCTCGTTCATGACGTTAGTGTCCAGAGGCCCAAAGAGAAGTTAATGTTGAGAGTCACAGACTCAGAGTCACACAGCCCAGAAACAGGTCCTTCAGCCCAACTTACCCATGCTGACCAAGATGCCCCCTCTACACTAGTCCCACCTGCCAGTGTTTGTCTCTAAACCTTTCCTATCCATGCACCTGTCCACATGTCTTTTGATTTATACTGTACCTGCCTCAACTATCTCCTCTGGCAGCTCTTTCCATATACCCACCAAAGAGAAGAAAGTGTCCGGAGTGTTTGACTGTTGTCGTATGTGCCCATCACATTGACTGCTGGACCCTTCAAGTAACTAAAATCAACAGCACTGCAGCTCTTTCCATATCACCACTGCATAGCCCAGACTTTAGAATGGGATATGAACACATGTGACATTCAGTGTAAAGGATGGGTTGGGGTATTACCAACTGACCCAAGGCTGATCACACCACACAAACCAGTCCCCCACCCCATCAACTTCATCTGTACTTCATGCTGCCTCGGGAAAGTAGCCAACATTATCAAACAGACAAAGGGAACTGCAGATGCTGGAATCATGAGCAAAACACAAAGTGCTGGAGTAACTCAGAGGGTCAGGCAGACATGTTGAGTGAATGTATAGGTGATATTTTGTATAGCTGGACCCTTCTTCAGAGCCATTATCAGGGACTTCTCTCATCCCCGTCTCTCAAATTCCCCTCTCCCATTTTGGCACGATATACAACAGCTTGAAAGCACATACTCAACATCTGCAAGATTCAAGATTTTGATCGGCATCTCCAAGATTCAAGAACCTCTTCTTCCCCGCAGTGATCAGATTCTTGAATGGACTTCCCATTAGCTACTGATGAATTCTTGATCTTCCAGTCCACCTCATTCTGCCCCTTGCACTTTTTTTAGAATCTGCACTTTCTCTGTAGCTGTGACACAATATTCTGCACGCAACCAAAATGCACTCGGCCATGAGAACAAATGTATAAAATGTGCATATTCGGCATCAAATACAAATCAAGTACTTTGTCAACCCCACCAATTTTCATTTTTTTTTTATTTTAAACCTTGACCCTTAAAGCTCTAGTATTTGATATTTCCATCCTGGGATGTAAGTTATGTCTGTACATCCTATCTATGCCTCTTATATGTTTCACTGATCGCCATAACATCATACTTCCAGGTGTCAATCCAGGCTCTAAGTTCATCCACCTTTCTTACAATGCTCCTAGCATTAAAATATACACATTTAAGAAACCCACCCTCTCTTATTCTCTGTTTATTGTCTTTTTACATCCTATCTATGCCTCTTATAATTTTATATACTTCTATCACGCAATCTCCTTACAATTTAGACATTAGGGATACAGCATGGAAACAAGGCCTTTGGCCCACTTAGTCTGCACCAACCAAGTATCATCCATACACTAGTTCTATCCTACACACTGGGAACAATTTACAGAAGCCAATTAACCTACAAACCTGCATGTCATTGGAGTGAAGGAGGAAACCAGAGCACACAGAGAAACCACCTCTGTACAGACAGCACCCGTGGTCAGGATTGAACCCGGATCTTTGGCGCTGTAAGGCAGCAACTCTACCGCTGCACCACTGTGCCGTCCCTTATTGCAGTTTTCTGAATTATTCTGCCCACAGCCTCACAGGCATGTACATCGCTGTACTGTACAGGAGACGTCTGCTTGGGATGTGAGCGGCAATGGTAGGAATCTCACCTGACCTTTCCTGTACGCCTGCAGCGAAGAATTGCTTTCTCCCCTTGTGTGGACTGTCTGCCTCTGCCGACTCTAAAGAAGATCTGCTCCTCTCTCAGACGGGAGTTCTCTGAGACCCTCTCTCACTGCTCCTCCTGTCCGAGTCCAGCTGTTCTCCTGGCGCTACGACTACGTTGAGCCACTGTGCTGCCCAATGCACAAACAACAAGGTAACCTGGGTCACCCAAAAACTACTGAAAGGTTTTGTCCCCCCCCCCCCCCCCCCCCTTACCTGACAACCTTCCTTATTCTTCTCCAGAACCTTTATGTGATTCAGTCATGTGTGGCACCTCCACATCTAACCGCGCCACACAATGCACAGGCATTCTGAACAACTTTACCTTCATCTATCAGCTGTCACCTGCACCACTATGTACGGAGTCTGCCTGCATTTCCGCTGGATGAGCATCACTAGAAAGCAATGATCTTGTTTGGATTTGGGGGAAGGATTGTGTTAGGAATTAATTTGGATTTATTTTCAAGGTCACCCCTCCTCCATTACCTTGGGTTACCACTGATAAGTGATTCAAGTCCAGGTGGGCTAAGGAACATTGTCAGATGTCGGACGGCAGAGCACATATATTTACTCGGAATCTGAATGTGGGACCACACTCTTTGTGAGAGAGATTAGACATCAGTTGCTCGCACTGAGTGTTCACGACAACATAAGCCAATGACTACAGTAACCCCCCCTCGACATTCAATTCCGTTGCCTTCAGTGGAGCCGATGTTGTGATGGATGGTGCAACTAGTCAAATATGAATTTAGAGTCATAGATTCATATAGCACGGAAATAGGCCTGTCGGTTCAACTCGTCCATGCCGACCAAGATGCCCCATCTAAGCTGGTCCCATTAGCCTGCACTTGGCCTATACCACTCTAAACATTTCCTATCTATGTACCTGTACAAGTGTCTTTTAAATACAGTTGCAGTACCTGCCTCAACTACCACATTTGGCAGCGCATTACATATACCCACCATCCTCCTGGTAAAAAAGTTGCCCTATGGATGTGGAGAGGACATTTCCACTAGTGGGAGAGTCTCCCACTAGACTCTTCCATTAGTGGAAACATCCTCTCCACATCCACTCAATCCAAGCAAGAGGTGGTTTTCTCAAATAGGCAGCACAATTTTATAAAAGAAACCCTGAGCAATAAATAACTATTCAGAAAAATTGTCAAGGTTTATTTACAATGTATATCAGACGCTGTGCCAGGGATCTTATGTTTCAATCCCGTTCTGAATTACACTCTCTGTGCAGTCCCTAGGGATGTCAATTTTCCAAGTGAGATTTCATCATAAATTCAGAGAACTGAAATATAAATATACTCTTTTCCTCCTCCAGCTAGCAATGACTTATCTCCATCGTCGAAGTGCCTTAGGCACTTGAGTGTACAGAGAAAAATTTAGAAGAGACAGATAAAAGAGAGATAGAGAGATAAAGAGATAGAAAGATAAAAAGAGAGTGAGGTGAAGCGAGAGAGCAAGGGCGAGAGAGAGAAGGGGGCGGAAAGATGTAAGCGAGATATATGTGGAATAGGATGGCCTAGGTCCATATCTCTAGATTCCCTCTCCCCTGACTCTTAGTCTGAAGAGGGGTCTCGACCCAAAACGTCACCCATTCCTTCTCTCCAGAGATGCTGCCTATGCCGCAGAGTTACTCCAGCATTTTGTGTCTATCTTTAGCCAAACCCATTGACAGACTGACAAGCCATCAGCTGTGATACAAGTCAGGATCAGGGGCTTTGCATGCACGCACCCACAAGCATGTGAATGCACCCTGTCTAATGAGTGCCCACATCTGAGGCACTTCAAGAGGGGCCTCACAGCTGAGGTCTGGCCAAAGGAAGGCAAGCCCAAGCAAAGTCTAATCCTGCTGCATAGCCCAAGTAATCAAAGGCACAATCACAGCTCTCCCAGCTCCAGTTAGACTTCAAACAAAACGTCCGACAAGAAAAGATTCCATCAGAGAGAAGACTACCTCCCTACCGTACCGACACCGTGAGCCGTCTCTTTACGCACCCAGCTCACGGTAATGGTTTCACCGCCAACCCCACCCAACCCGTACCGAAGTGGCAATGGTCAAAGAGGCAAAGGTAGATAAAAATGCTGGAGTAACTCAGCGGGTCAGGCAGCATCCATGGAGCGAAGGAATAGGTGACGTTTCAGGGCTAGACCCTTCTTCAGACTGATGTGGGTGTGGGGGGGGCGGAATGAAGAAAGGAAGAGGCAGAAGCAGTAGGCTGTGGGAGAGATGGGAAGGGGAGGAGAAAGAAGGAGAAAGCAAGGACTACCTGAAATTGGAGGAGTCAATGTTCATACCGCTGGGGTGTAAAGTATCCATGCGAAATATGAGGTGCTGCTCCTCCAATTTGCAGTAGGACTAACGCTGGCCATGGAGGAGGCCCAGGACAGAAAGGTCGCATTCGGAATGGGAGGGGGAGTTGAAGTGCTGAGTCACGGGAGATCAGGTTGGTTATTGCGAACTGAGCGGAGGTGTTGGGCGAAGCAATCGCTTCACTTTGATTTAGGTTGTGTTGGGGACAGGAGATCGAAATAAAGAGTGTAAGAAGGAACTGCAGATGCTGGTTTATACCGAGGATAAACACAAAATTCTGGAATAACTCAGCGGGTCAGGCAACAGCTCTGGAGAAAAGGAATAGGTGACATCTCAGATTTGAACCCTCCTTCAGATTGAAAGATAGAGAAGACCAGAACCGTTTTTTCCCCTTGTTTTGTTCTGGCCTTCTCTACCTTTCAGTCTGAGGAAGGGTTCCAACCCGAAATGTCACCTATTCCTTTTCTCTAGAGATGCTGCCTGGCCCGCTGAGTTACTCCAGCATTCTGTGTCTATTTTCGATCGAAATAAAGAGTCTGACAATTTAACAAATGTTTACGACTCAATGTACCTTTGAAACCTCAACGTATAAATATATTATTTTCCTCCCTCAGCTGGCATTGACTTATCCAGCTTCACAAGTGCCTCTGGTACTTTAGCGTTTAACATGTGTGAGCCTAGACACTAATAGCAGGTAGTTCCACAATGGGTTGGCAGGGAACAATCCTGGCTAGGCCTGATTCTGCCCTGACTCTGCTTTTGTTAAATTCAAATGCAAACGAACTTTAGATCAAGAAATTCTATATTTAAACACAAAGTGCAGGAGAAACTCAACGGGTCAGGCAGCATCTGTGGAGGAAATGGAAAGATGTTTTGGGAGAGGTTGAGTAGGCTGGGATTCTATTTATCGGAGCTCAGGAGAAAGAGGAACGATCTTATAGAGGTGTATAAAATCATGAATAGATCATGTAGATGCACAGAGTCTCTTACCCAGAGTATGTGAATCGAGGACCAGAGGACATAAATTTAACAGGAATCTGAGCTATTACCTTTTCACACAGGGCGGTGAATGAATGGAACAAGCTGGATTGGGCTGGTTTGGATGGATATGGGCCAAACACAGGCAGGTTGTACTAGTGTAGCTGCGGCATGTTGGCCAGTGTGAGCAAGTTGGGCTTAAGGGCCTGTTTCCACGCTATATCACTCTATAACTCTATCCATTCTTGAGGAGAAGATCCTTCCATTTCTTCTCTAGTCTAAAGAAGGGTCCCAACACAAAACATCATCTGTCCATTCCCTCCACAGATGCTGCCTGACCCAATGAGTTCATTCAACACTTTGTGTTTGGCTCATGGTTCCAGCATTTGCTGCATTTTGTTTTGATTGGATAGCATACAAACATAAGCTTTTCACTCTACTTCAGAACACAACAAGGAACAAAACTAAATTCTGTAGAAACACAGAACTGCAGAGGCTGGTTTACACAAAAAGGCACTAAGTGCTGGAGTAACTCAGCTGTTCAGGCAGTATCTCTGGAGAACACCGACCGGTGATATTTCTTTTTCAACGCCTTTCTTCAGACCCTTCTGCAGTCTCTTTTACCTCTGTATCTTAGAGACGAGTGGCCCCAGGCTACTCAAGCAGATGGGAGGATACCTCAGATAAGCAGTGCATTAATGGCAACAGAAGTTCAACCAAGAGGCTATATCAGATCTTGATCTGCAGATCAGTGGGCGTGTAAACATCAAGCTTCCTGTTTGCTTCGACCAATCTACCTGACACATTGCTAACAACTCTCTTATTTGTGTACGAAGATAACAGTGTTGGCTGGAGGCACACAAGATACAGGTTTACTCAGACGAAGCCCGGGACTGCTGAGAACCCAGCACGTAGACTGATCAAATCTGGCAACAATCTGAAAATCACCGCTTTCACCACAGGCATTCAATATAAGAAACCAAACAGTGGTCCAGGTTATCTGACGGAGACGTGATAATGGTCAAAATACTGTCTTCATGAAAAGTCGTTTGAATAAAGTTGATCTGCTTTTATTCTCCTGGAGTTTAGTTTTGTTTAATTCAGAGGTACGGCAACGAAACAAGCCCTTCATCCCACTGAATCCACACCGACCATCCATCACCCTGGCACACTAGATCTATGCAATTCCACTTTTTCATCCATTTCCCCACAAACTTGGGCTAATTTATAGAGGCCAATTGATCTACAAACCCGCACGTCTTTGAGATGTGGGAAGACTCTTGCAAACCTGGAGGAAACCCACACGGGCACAGGGAAAAAGTGCAAACTCTGCACAGATAGCACCTGAAGACCGGATCAAACCCGGGTCTCTGACATTGTGAGGCAGCAGTTCTACCAAGCTGAGCCACTGTGTAACATCGTAAGATAAAGAGCATCTGATTGAATTCTGCTGACAGGAAGGAAATCATTGGATGAAAGTGCTGAAGTAGGAAGCGTGTGATGTTCTCGACCCATAATGTTATCTTTCGACTTTTGACCTTTAGAGATACAATGTGGAAACTGGCCCTTCAGCTCGCCAAGTCTGTGCGGACCAGCAAGCACCCCATATACTGGCACTGTCCTACACACTAGGGATCATTTATCATTTCCAGAAGCCAAGTAATGTACAAACCTCTACGTCTTTATAGTCCAGGTGGAGGCAGTGTGGGAGGACACCGGAGAAACCGGAGAAACCCCACACGGCCACAGGGAAAATGTACAAACTCCGTACAGACAGCACCCATAGTTAGGATTGTACCCAGGTCTATGGCACTGTAAGGCAGCAACTCTACCACCGTGCCAATCTGTCAACTATCCATGCTAAGTCTGAAGAAGGATCTCAATGTGAAACATCATCTATGCATGTTCTCCAGAGATGCTGCCTAACCCACTGGCCTCTGGCATAGAGATTCCCCATCCTCTGCATGATGACATGTCTTCACAACTCTGTCCAAAATGGCCTAATCTTTGATTATAGACCTCAGCCTGAAACATTGTTCCTTACTCCAGCCTATCGGGCCTCTTTGCATAAGTTAGCTCATTCTTCTAAACTCAAGGTTTATAGGCCTTATCTATCTAAAGTCTCCTCATGTGACACAATCCATACCCTTGCCATACTTTCTCCATCATTTTCTAGGTAAGGAGACCAAGAGTGCTACCTCAACCCCATTGTAGAAATTGGACTCTGTCTCCGGAACTGATATGCTACAATGCGCATGATCTTATAGAGGTGTACAAAATCATGAAATAAATAGATCAGGTAGATGCACAGCATCTCTTGCCCAGCGGAGGGAAATCAAGAACCATGGTGTTTAAGGTGAGTTGGGAAATATTTAATAGGAACCCGAGGGGTAGCCTTTTCACACAAAGAGTGGTGGGTGTATGGAACGAGCTGCCGGAGGAGGTAGTTGAGGCAGGTACTATCACAATGTTCAAGAAACATTTGGACAGGTACATGGATAGGACAGGTTTAGAGGAATATGGGCCAACTGCAGGCAGGTGGAACTAGGGGCAAAAGGCCTGTTTCCATGCAATATGACTCTACGACTCTGACTGCTGAGAACAATATTCGACACTGTATCTGCTCCGGTTTACCTCTTGGGAAGCCTGATTGTATTTATGTATTTGTTGCTGAGAGCATGCAAAACAAAATTTTCCAAAGCACCCCACATGACAATTGGAACATAAGCCTAAATCTGATCAGGCTGATTGTTTGTCAACTAGATGAAATTCTGGCTTGCTATTGCAAAATGTGACAGTGCCGGATTGGGTGCAGAGAAGAATCACAAGGCCTGGGACTGGAGCATTTCAGGTATGTGGCGAGGTCTGTTTTCCCTGGAGGAGAGGAGGTTTTGCAATGATTCAATGCTACTTTATTTATCACACAGTGAAATTCATATTTGGCTCAAGTGTTATTATACATAAGAACTTAGATACCATAGATAAGCATCTCAGATGCAGTACAAGTGTACAGCAATAGGACACTGAGTCAGTGCACAGAGGCTCCAGTTTTTGGCGCCATTTTCAAGTCCCAGGTGTGAAGAGAGGACATGACTGCGGTAAATAAAATTGTACCGGTAATAGACAGTATATATTGCAGGAAACTTCCCTGCATATCAAAACTAGACGCCATAGCTTTAGCGTAAGGAATTACAGATTTGGAATGGATCAGAGTGAGACCATTTTTAGAGAGAGAAGCAGAGAGACTATGCGGAGAGACAGAGAGACAGAGAGAGAGGGAGAGGGGAGGGGGGGGGGGGGGGGGAGTCGGGAGGAATGGTCAGATTTGTTGCAGAGAAATAAAACCAAAAGAAAAGTGCTTGGAACTAGTCGCTGATCAGGCTGATCTGTTGGTCGAGAGCAAACATTTTGCTAACATGTTCAAAAATTAGCGGTGACCAGAATTAAAGCCGCCATGGAGATTAGCAAGAATTCTCGTGCCTCAGGTGGGCTGCCAGAGGTCCTAGTGAGTTGCCAGGAGGTGAAGGTTCTCCTAGGTTTCTCTAGTCGGTGCTGACACCGGTGAAAATTTCATGCTGGATCATTGCAAAAAAAACTGATTCCATAAGCTAAGTCCTGTCCCAGAACCATTTAGGCGATGCAGGAGACTATGCGGTCGCCACAAGTCCGCCATCTTCACAGTTCGCGGGTAGTTGCTAATGTCCTCATGGCGTGAGGAGTTTCATTCTAAAAGTTGTCTCCACTCATTATGGTCGCCGCAAAGTTTTCAACATGTTGAAAAATTAGCGGTGACCAGAATGAAGCCGCTTTTTAAAGGAATTCTCGTGTACACTGTGCTTCAGCCGTCCTAGTAATTACAACGCCAAGGTTCTCCTGTCCATCGCAGTGACCGTCTGAATTTCACCTTGCTCATTTGCACCGTAAGCAATTTCACTCAGAACCAAGGATAACCCCCCGGTAATGTTTGTCCGCCAATCTTGTGGCGAACTTTTAATGTCCTCTAGCCTGCTTAAAAGTTGGCTCCACTGAAGGAAGCAAAGCTTATTCCCCTTCTCCCCCATTCCCCCCCCTCTTTTAAAGGACTTACGGTTCACTGTGCTTCAGCCGTCTTGTACAACGCCAACCTTCCTGTGTGCAGTGTGCGTCTGTATCACCTTGGCTTTGCACCGTGTGAATTTCACTCAGACAGCGCTCCCCCCACTTGTCCTGTCCCCCGCCTGCATAACGTGCTGGTGTGTGAAGTGTGTGTGTGTGTGTGTGTGTGTGTGTGTGTGTGTGTGTGTGTGTGTGTGTGTGTGTGTGTGTGTGTGTGTGGTGCGTGTGTGCGTGTGTGTGTGCGTGTGCGTGTGCGTGTTCGTGTGTGTGTGTGTGTGATTGTTTCACTCTGACAGTTGCCGGTTTTTCAGGCGACTGCCGGCATCTTGACAGTCGCCTGAAAAATCACCTAAGTTGGACAGGCGCATAAGTCTAATGTTATTTCCAACATTTTCTGTTCTTCTTCCACATTCATTATTTTCCCCTTATCTATTTTACAAGTCACATCCTAAACAAACTCAACAGGCAGATTAGTCAAATGTGATTTTTCTTTCATTAATCCATGTTGTCTCTGCTTAGTCTATTAGTTCTTTCAAAGTGTCTTGTTATTAAACCCTTCATTAAATGTTCCAGCACTTTCCCTACCACCAATGTTAAGCTAACAGGTCAATAGTTTCCTACATTTTCCTTCCCTCCTTTCTTAACCTCGCAGGCTATTTTTAGTCAGGCATGTGCCATCAGGGTAGGCAAGGTAGGCACTGCCTACCCTGACTAAAATTATCAAATGATAATTATTAAATATAAATAGTAAAGGCACGGGAGAATTATGCCTACCTAAGAGATCGATCTCTTAGGTAAGCATCTCTTAGGTAATCATAATTCTCCGTGCCTTTCGTGCGCAGTACATATAATACGCGAAAGTCGAGGTGCTGTCGACGCTGGTTTCCTCCCACATTCCAAAGACATGCAGGTTTGTAGGTTAATTGGCATCTGTAAATTGTCCCTAGTGTGAATGGGTGTACGGGTGATCATTGGTCGGCATGGACTCGGTGGGCCACAGGGCCCGTTTCCACGTTGTATCTCTAAACTAAACTAAACACTATTTTTTGCAATCAGTTCCTCACCCTCTTTATAGTCTTTGTTCTTGGTATTTATACATGGAGCATTAAAAAGAACTAAGTCTGAAGAAGGATCCTAACCCCAAACATCACTTAGTCCTCCACAGATGCTGCCTGCTCCACTGAGTTACTCCAGCACTTTGTGTTTTTCAGAGAAAAGTACAGTACAGGAGCTGCCCTTTCATCTTGATGCCAATACAAAGCTGTTTCCTCTGCCTGCATGTGATCCATGTTGCTCAATTCCCTGCATATCCATGAAACTATCTGAAAGCATCTGAAATGCCACTGTCGTATCTGTTTCCACATCCACCCCCGGCATACATCCCAGGTACTCACCATTCACTGTTTAAAAAATGTGCTCCTCACATCTCTTTTAAACTTTGCTACTCTACATCTTAAAGTTATGGCTTCTAGTATTTGATATTTCCATCCTGGGAGAAAGATTCTGACTGTCTATGTCGGTCTGTGTCTCACATAATTATATTTACTTCTAACAGGTCTCCACTCAACCTCTGACGTTCCAGAGGTAACAATCCAAGTTTGTTCAACCTCTCTTCGTACTTACTACCACCTAGTCCTGTCATGATGGTCCAAAGATAACAGGAATCCTCTTCACATGTGAGCTACCATCCTGAATCTCATCTTGGGAGGGAAATCGAAAACTCTGGGAGGAAACAGGAGCACCAGGAGGAAACCTATGTGATCACAGGGAGAATGTGCAAGCCACACAGACAGCACCCGAGGTCAGGAAAGAACCCTGGTTTCTGGCACTGTGAAACAGCAATTCTACCACTGTGCCATACTTTTGTTTTGAAATATAGCATAGAAATTGGCCCTTCGGCCCATGTAGTCCACATTAGTTCTATGTTATCCCACTTTCGTATCCACTCCTTACACACAAGAAGCAATTGTTTTGATGCTTGTTGCTTCCATTTGGTAATACTACGATTCTACTTCAATTTGGTCCGTATCAAGACAGTAGGCTTCTAAAACTGCCATTGTACTGCACAATACAGCCTTCATTTCCAAAAGGTTCAAAGTTTTTCACAAGAGAAACAGCCTAAGATACCAGTTGGAGCCAATCAATTTTCCACACCATTGAAAATATAGAACATTGCAAAATCGCAAGGAATGCTTAATACATGTGAATAGTAACCCACGCTACTTATAAACAGCAGAATTTAGGTTGTCAATGTGGCAAATGTTAAACAAGCTGGGTTTGTGCAAATAAGGAGGAATTTCTATAGCCTGAGGGTGGTGAGTCTGTGGAATTCATTGCCACAGACAGCTGTGGACGCAAAGTCATTGGATATTAGATCAGCAAAGATTGAATAGCGGATTAGACTCAATGGGCCAAATGGCCTAATTCTGCTCCTTTAGACTTTAGAGATACAGCACCAAAACAGGCCCTTCGGCCCACCAAGCGATCTCAGTCTGACGACCCGAAATGTCATTAATCCATGTTCTCCATAAATGTTGCTTGATCTGTTTAGTTACTCCAGAAATGTGTGTCTTTTTCTATCCTCAACACAGTGATTGACAAAGGCCAATCTACCAAAAGCATTCTTGACCATCCTATCACCCTTTGGTTTAGTTTAGAGATACAGCGTGGAAACAGGCCCTTCGGCCCATCGAGTCCACGATTTCGCATGATCACCCCATAAAGTAACGCTATCTGACACACAAGGGACAATGCACAGAAGTTAATTAACCTGTAAACCTGTACATTTAGTTTAGTTTTTAGAGATACAGCGCGGAAACGGGCCCTTTGGCCCACTGGGTCTGCTCCGACCAGCGATCCCTGCACATTAACACTATCCTACACCCACTATGGACAATTTTTACATTCACCAAGCCAATTAACATACAAACCTGTACGTCTTTGGAGTGTGGGAGGAAACCGATGATCTCGGAGAAAACCCACGTAGGTCACGGGGAGAATGTACAAACTCCGTACAGACAGCACTCGTACCCGGGATCGAAACCGGGTCTCCGGCACTGCATTCGCTGTCAGGCAGCAACTCTACCGCTGCGCCACCGTGATCGCCCATCTTTGGAGTGTGGGAGGAAACCGGAGCATCCGGGGGGGGGGGGGAAAACAGGCGTTTCTCACAGTACCTCAATACACGGTGACAATCACAAATCAAAATATGAGTCTCAACCTGCTCTAGCACTCTCTATGCCAATAACAACAAAAACTACAACCTCTGATGCTCACTTTAAAAGCACCTATAGTGCGTGACTGCACAGAAAGACTTCATCTCTGCATGTGGAAAATAATACTGTGTTGGGAGGCTGGAGGGGGTGGCGGGGGAGAAGGTTCAGACACCTTACGTGGGTGAAGCCCCTTCCGATTTTATTTTCGGCATTATGTGCTGTCACTTTTGATCAGTTCTCGCTAACCCACTGTGCATTAGGTAAGTGCTTGCAAACAGGTGGTGGTTTGGAAACTGTGCTAACTGCGGGGGGAAAGAGGTCACAAACAACCGACGCGGGAGCTCTCGTTGGTGTGGTGAGCAGAGGCGTTACCTGTTTCTCACAAAGGCCTCTGCTCTCAGGCAAGTTAGCCTCAGCTCAATTGGATAAGGGATGGCAGCAGTAAAACCTAACTGGCTGCTCACCATTCTGACAGAAACTGTGGCCGGAGACCTAGTGGGCTCTCTGCAAGTGGCGGCACAGGAGGTCTTTGGAGAGTGGGAGGAAGCTGGAGTACCCGGAGAAAACCCACGCGGTCACGGGGAAATCATACAAACTCCGTACAGCAGTCAGGATGAAACCCGGGTCTCTGGCGCTGTGAGGCAGAAACTCTACCGCTGCACCCACTGTGCTGCTCTAAAGCCTTTGGATTTATGATCAAGGTCTCTAGATGTTAGTCCAGTGAATTTACCACAGTAAAATCCCTACCCAGTAACAAGCATCCACGTTGCACAAGTATCGATGATCCATCATTCTCCGGCCATCCCTGTCTCTTTCCCAGACCCAACTATGTTTCAGGATTGAAATTACACGGAAGAATGTGGACCTAATGCTCTAATACTCACAAAAGCCTTTTGTGAGTATTGACAGTCCCCATTCCATCCAACACTCCACCCAGGTTTATTTTTTTTAATTTTATTTTTTTAAGTTTATTGTCATGTGCAGTGAAAAGCTTTTTTGTAGCGTGCTCAATAGTGAGCAGAAAGACTGATAACCATCAAGCCGTCAACAGTGTACAGGTACATGGTGAAGGGAATAAAATGAATAATGTTTAGTGCAAGGTAAAGTCCAGTAAAGTCCGATGAAAGATAGTCTGAGGGTCTCCAATGCGGTAGAGAGCAGCTCGATGTGTGTAGGGGTGCCTCTATCAGGTCAAGGAGGAGGCTTGACAGTCCGGGGCCTGTAAAACATTCCCTAATCACTCTGGTCATGTGGCAGTTGTCTTGGCTCTCAGCTTCTAAAGGCATCGTCAAGGTCCACCTCTTTGGCAATACTTGATCCTTCACTGTCATGCCTCTCCCTTGATCTGTGGCAAGTACCCCTATAGCGCACGGAGTTGGCGCATTGGCCGCGGGAGGCTCACGGGTCGAGGTGTCTGTAGATGTTGGAGACACTGGCAACGCAGGGATCGGGCCGCTGCTGGAGGAGCCACAGAGATGGGACGGGCGCGGGGATTAGACGCGGACTGCAGCGGCAGAGCAGCGGTGGAGTACATTGGCAACATCGGCAGACCAGGCCAACCCCTGCAACTCCCAAATCAGTGCTGGCGCCAGGATAACGCACCTTTTGAAGCTCTACATTTTTAATAAGTTCAAACATGAAGGATATGATGATGCCAGAAACATGCATAGAAAGGAAATGCAGGCACTGGTTTATTATGAAGATAAACACAAAGTGCTGGAATAACTCAGTGGGATAGGCAGCATCGCCGGAGAAAAAGGACAGGTTACGTTTCAGGTCCCCCATCCTTTCTCTCCAGAGATGCTGCCTGACCTACTGAGTTACTCCAGCACTTTGTGTCCACCTTCCATGTCAGAAACATGCCGACCTTTGTATACTGCCTGGGTGTTATTTACTATTCTTACACACTTGGATTTAAGTGCGATTGTTCTTACGTAAGATTTTTACTGAATTGCATGCAAAAAAAGTCACCATATTTCGGTACATGTGACAATGAAGTACCATTGACCAAATGTCCACTTTACCCCAATGACCTCTTTCAGAAGCAAGCTGGGATTTAGTTGCTTTTGCTACTCCACAAAGGAGCAACTAGCAAGCACCATAGAAAAGTTAGAAGCATAAAAATATAGAAACGATTTACAACCTGGATTTTATGGTATTTCAAAAATTAAAATGTTAATTATTTCATCTAAATGTTAATTTCAAGGGGAAAAATCCCAAAAGCTTTTAATGTATATCAGGCAAGCAAATCAAATCAAACTACCGTTTTTAATGGAATATGCAGGATCTGGATTTTTTAACCATATGCATATCTGCAACAGCGGAATTTAAAAGTTTCACCTCTGAAAGTAACTTTAGTTTCATCCAGTTGAGTTCAGAGGTACAGTGTGGAAAAAGGTCCTTCACCCTTCGGTGTCCGCACTTACCAACAATCACCCTGTACACTAGTTGTATCTTTCACACTAGAGACAATTCACAGAAGCCAATAAACCTGCACACCTGCACATCTTTGAAATGTGGGAGGAAACCTGAGCACCACCGGAGAAAATCCACGCGGTCACAGGGAGAACGTACAAACTCTGTACAGACAGCACCCATAGTCTGGGTCAAAACGGAGTCTCTGGTGCTGTGAGACAGCAACTCTACCGCTGCACCACCGTGCCGTCCCCTTCTTTCTACACTTCTGCTGCACCTTTCATGTCGTTTTTAGAACATCATGAAGTCCAATAAAGTGGAGCAGGCCCCACTATAATGGGGAGAAGGCAGGGGAATGGGGTTAAGAGGGAAAGAGATCAGGCATGATTGAATGGTGAATGGGCCAAATGGCCCAATTCTGCTCCTATTAATTATGAACCAATGTTAATTAGAAGATATGGCATCAAGTTTGTGCACAGCCACCTCCACACACAGCAGTATAACAATGGTGCGATAATGTGCTTTTTTGAAACAATACTGTATATTGATTGAGAGATAAATAGTGGTCAAGGCTCATGAGATAATGGCCCTGTGTTTAATTATAAAAGGACCAGGAGATCACAAACACACTTCAGCATCACAGTGAGCATGCATGTACAGCAGGCAGCGAAGAAAGCCAATGGCATGTCGCCGTTCATTGCAAGAGGATTTGAGTTTCGGAGCAAGGAGGTCCTAATGCAATTGTATAGGGCCCAGGTGAGACCGCACCTGGAGTATTGTGTGCAATTTTGGTCTCCTAATTTGAGGAAGGACATTATTGTTATTGAGGGAGTTGGTTCACCAGGTTAATTCCCGGGATGGCGGGACTGACGTACGTTGAAAGAATGGGTCGACTGGGCTTCTATTCGCTGGAATTTAGAAGATGAGAGGGGATCTTATAGAAACACCTACAATTCTTAGTGGGTTGGACAGGGTATATGCAGGAAAAATGTTCCTGATGGTGGGGGAGCCCAGAACCAGGGGTCACAGTTGAAGAATAAGGGGTAGGCCATTTAGGACTGAGATGAGGAAAAACTTCTTCACCCAGTGAGTTGTGAGGAAGACAGTGGAGGCCAATTCACTGGATGTTTTCAAGAGAGAGTTATATTTAGCTCTTAGGGCTAAGAGAATCAAGGGGGAAAAGCCACAACGGGGTACTGATTTTGGATGATCAGCCAAGATCATGTTGAACGGGGGTGTTGGCTCAAAGGGCCGAATGGCCTACTCCTGCACCTATTTTCTATGTTTCTATATTACCTCTGACAGTGCAGTGCTCCCTCAGTTCAGACTTTAGACTTTAGAGATACGGAGTAGAAGCTGGCCCTTCGGCCCACCGAGTCCACCCTGAGCAACAATCACCCCATACACTAACTGGTTCTATCCTACATACTAGGGGCAATTTACAATCTCACCTAAATTAACCCACAAACCTGTACCTCTTAGGAATATGTCAGGAAACTGGAGCACATGGAGAAAACCCATGTGGTCACAGGGAGAATGTACAAATTCCCCACAGACAGCAGCTGGAGTTATGCCATAGGTAGGTCTGAAAGCTTCAGACTTAAAGACATGTATGTTTAGTTTAATTTAGTTTGGTTTAGAGATACAGCGTGAAAACAGGTCCTTCGGTCCACTGAGTCCTCGCTGACCAACGATCACCCATACACAAGTTCCATCCTACACAACGGGGTCAATTTACAGAACACAATTAACCTACAAACCTGCACGTCCTGGGAATGTGGGAGGAAACTGGAGCAGCCGGAGAAAACTCATGCGCTCGCAGGGAGAAAATACAGACAGACAGCACCCGCAGTCAGTATCAAACCCGTGTCTCTAGCGCTGTAGGGTAGCAACATTACCACTGTGCCGCCCCATTCAATTATCAATTGAATGACAATTCCTGCACCCACACTTGTCACCTTCACAGCAATTTAGAAAAATGTGTTTATTACATTTTTCAATCTCAAACACATTGTAAAACTTGCTAACAAAATGTTTTTAAGTGTCAAGCTGTCAAAAAGAGGAAATGACAACAACAGAACCTTTAAAGCCACAAAATATTTATTTCTTGAACGCTGCCTCGGCCGTGGTTATGTTTTTGAAATGCGGCTTTCTGCAAGAGGACTTAATACACGTGTTGGCAGCTCCCCACAGAAAATAAACACAAGTGCCAAGAGGCGTGTTATCTGCTCAAAGCTACCTGTGTTATGAGCATGCGGGGGCTTGGTTCCTGTTAAGATCAGTGCACACCTTCTTAGAAATGTGGCTTAGCTGCACTGCGGGTAACATTTATATGCCTTGTCGTGATGAAGCCTGTGGTGGTCGGGCTGTGCCTTTATCTGCTGCTTAATCTAACTGTAAACACACAAGCGAGCACTGTCTCAGTTTAAACATACCCACCAACACTTCTGTGGCATTTTATTTCCCATCTCACTGCACATAGGACTTGCACTGATCAGTACCACGATTAATCAATTTTCCTCTTCTAACCACCCACAGCCTCACCTGCTGTATCCTTGACACCATACAACACTGCAGGCAGCAGTCTTTCGAAAATCTAATGCCAGGGTGCTGCATGTGTTTACCGAACTAACGTGCAAGTTGTAAAGCCAAACTTATTTCTGGCAGCAAACTAACTCACATCCTGACATTTGACACACTTTGAAAGTGCGGTAAAGAAAACAAGCAGCTCGTTAAGAGAGTCTGATGAAAGGTCTCGACCCGAAACGTCACTCATTCCTTCTCTCCACAGATGCTGTCTGTCCCGCTGACTTACTCCAGCATTTTGTGTCTATCTTTGGTGTAAACAAGCATCTGAAGTTCCTTCGTACACATAGGCATACAGCATGGAAACAGACCCCATGGCCCAAGTAACGAAGATCCCCTCATTTGCCCAGATTTGGCCCATGTTTCTCAAAATCTTTCCTATCTGTGTACCTATCCAAGTGTCCTTTAAAATGTTTGTTTTGGAGATACAGCGCGGAAAAAGGCCTGTCGGCTCACCGAGTCCGCACTGACCAGCAACCCCGCACACTAACACCTGGAGAAAATCCATACGGTCACGAGGAGAATGAACAAACTCTGTAGAGACAGCACCCATGGTCAGGATGGAACCCGGGTCTCTGGCACTGTAAGGCCACAACTCTCCCGCTGCACCAGCATGCCTCCCCTGACACAAAGTGCTGGAGTAACTCAGTTGGTCAGGCATCATCTCTGTAGAACTTAGATAGGTGGTGTTTCAGGTTAGGAGTCTTCTTTTATAGAACCTACCTCACTACCCCCACTGGCAGCTCTTTCCTTATATCCAGTGTGCATTCACCTTATCAATTCCCCTCATAATCTTATACATCTCTCGAGGATCACCCCTTAGCCACTTGCGCTCCAAGGAATAAAGTCCTAGCTTGCCCAATCTCTACCTAAAGCTCAGACCCTCGAGTCCCAGCAACATCCTGGTAAATCTTCTCTGCACTCTATCCAGCTTAATTACATCCTTTGTGTAGCAGAGTGACCAAAACTGAACACAATACTCCAAATGCAGCCTCACCAACATGTTGTATAACTGTAACCTAATCTTCCGACTTCTATGCATAGTACCCTGTCTGATGGCCCATGTGCCAAAAGCCTACTTGACCACCCTATTGACCAGTCACGCCACTTTCAAGGAACTATGTGCCAGCACTCCCAGACACCTCTGCTCTACAAAACTCCCAGGGACTAGTCATTCATGATGAAAGCCCGGCCCTGGTTTAACTTTGGTTTGCATTCTTTTGCTAAAACGTTATGTTGGCAGGTAAGTGTGAAGGAATTGCTAATTATTAGATGTATCAGAAGCTTTGGAAAAATAGCATCTAAAGGGCCTGTCTCACTTGGCCGTCATTTGCGCCTCATTTACGCGTCATATGTACAATAGGTCGACGCGTCTTTACACGCGATGTCGCGCGCAAATCACGCGTCATCATGCCGTCTGGTGCGCGTAACGTCTTTAGAATACCCTGCGGCGCACGGCGACACATGGTTACGCATGGTGACAAAACAATGCGTCACCACGCGATACACGTGAGACGTCGGGATGCCAGCGTGCGACGTCAATGCATCAGCGTGCGTACCCAATGCGTCAGCGTGTGTATGCGATATGTCACGCAGGTGGCGCGCGAAGCTTTCGTGCAGCACAAAATCCTGGGGCACCGTGTGATACCGCACGCAACTCCACACTCCTCCACACCTCTCCATGCGCCCGTCCGCGCTACCCACATGCTACCCGTGCGTCACAATGCGACAACCTCATTTTTGGAGGTCGCGATAAAGGCACGCAAATGACGGGCAAGTGGGACAGGCCCTTAACTTACTCCTCCAAACTCATTTTATAATATTAACACAACAAAACCCAAAAAGGCACTGTCGTAATTGAGATTTGATTTTACTATGCTTTCAGATAGTTTATTTTGTTTATTGTCACAATTACCGAGGTACAGTGAAAAGCTTTTCATTGAGCTATAAAGCGTGGAAACAGGTCCATCGGCCCAGCTTGCCCACGACGACTAACGTGCCTCATCTACACCTGCCTGTGTTTGTTCCATAACCCTCTAAACCAATCCTATCCATGTACCTTTTGTTGCCTGCCAACCAGTCAGCGGAAAGACTATACAGGATTACAATCGAGCCATCCACATCGTACAGGTACATGATAAAGGGAATAATGTTTAGTGGAAGATAAAATGCTGTAAAGTCCAATTGAAGATAGTCCAAGGATCTCCAATGAGGTAGATAGCAGTTTAGGACCGCTCCCAAGTTGTTGATAGGATTCTCCAGAGAGATGTTCAGATACTCTGAGCAATAATGTTTCTTCCCAACTGTTATCAGGCAACTGAACCACCCATCCTCACCAACTTGAGAGCAGTCCTGAACTACCATCTACCTCATCGGAGACTATCTTTGATCAGACTTTACTGGACTTTATCTTGCGCTAAATGATATTCACGTTATTCCATTTCATGTATCTGTACACTGTGGATGGCTCGATTGTAATCTTTGTATTGTCTTTCTGCTAACTGGTTAGCACACAACCAAAGCTTTTCACTGTACCTCAGTACACATGATAATAAATTAAACTAAACTAAACTCAACTGAAGTGAGACAGACTTGGATTATTTTCTCTGGAGTGTTGGAGGTTGAGGGGAGCAGATAGGATAGTGGAGTCGATGAGGCTTTTAGATAGGCCCATGGATATGCCACTAATTGATGGATATGGAGCATGGGCAGGCAGCTGAGAATAGCTCATCTTGGCATCATGTTCGGCACAGACATTGCGGGCCAAAGGGGCCTGTTCCTGTGCTACACTGTTCTATGTATTTCCTTCACAGATGCTGCCTTACCTGCTGAGTGTTTATCACATTTTCTGTCTATAGTTCACATTTTCAACCTCAGCAGTGTTTTGCTTTTGTATTACTGTTACTCTTGCTGCAGATGGGCACTACCTAACACTCTTGTGGTGTGACTCTTATATGCTGCCTGTCTGAAGTTGCCTTGGATTAGCAAGGTGGTGTAATGGACTGTTTAGTTTAGAGATACAGAGCAGATACAAGCTGAGCTTGCACTGACCAGCGATGCAATAGAACTACCCTACAAACTACGCACGATTTACAATTTTGACTTAACCCAATTAGCTTACAGTCCTGCACGTCCTTGGAGTGTGGGAGGAAACCGGAACACCTAGGGAAAACCCACGGGGTCACAGGGGGAATGTACAATCTCTGTATCGAGAGCACCCGAGGTCAGGATCGAACCTGGGTCTCTGGCACTGTGAGGCAGGAAATCTACCGCTACACCACTGTGTTGTCCCGACTGTTGCATTTGCTGCGATTCCCAGCAACCTGTCGGCTTGATCAGTCATCAGCAAACATTCCTCTCCTGCTCACATGCTGATTGGAATGGGACTGCAATGCAAGGTAGAAGCTACAGGGTGCCGTTCAGACACCCCTTGTGGGCAGAACCCAGGTGTTTTGCAGAGCGCTGCCTCTAGTTAGTGGGAAGAGGACTGCAACGTGGGCAGCAGATGCACGTGTCTAAGCAGGTCTGACTTTTAACTGTCCCTGTGGTAAAATGGTGAAGAAGGCATATGGCTTGCTTGCCTTCATGGGTCGGGACATTGAGTATAAGTCATGAAGTCATGTCGCAGCTTTATAGGACTTTGGTCAGGCCACATTTGGAGTATTGCATGCAGCTCTGATCACCCCATTATAGGAAGGATGTGGAGGCTTTATCCCGAGTATGCAGGATAAAACTAACGTATATGGTAATCGTTGGTCAGCGCCGACTCAGTGGGCTGAAAGGCATGGCTTCGTGCCAAATCTCTAAACTCTATCAATGCAACTCATTGGGAGACAAAAATGCTGGAGAAACTCAGCGGGTGCAGCAGTATCTATGGAGCGAAGGAAATAGGCAACGTTTTGGGCCAAAACCCTTCTTCAGACTCAAATTTGGGGTGATTAGGCTCCTACAGCCCATCCCTGTGGTAACCCCGGCCTCAGAGTTCCCCTTTGTTCCATTCACCTGCCCCAAAACTCTCCCTGCAACTTAGCATTGACTTTCTTTAATCTCTCCTTCCCAATTCTGACAAAGGGCCCTCGACCTGAATCATCAGTTCTCTTAAATGGACACAAAGTGCTGGAGTAATTTAGCAGATGGTGCATCATTTCTGGAGAACATGGATAGATGACGTTTCGGGTTGAGAAGTGTCTGAAGAATGGTCTTGACTCGAAACGTAACATCTGTGGAGACAATGGATAGGTGACATTCAGTTCATTCCTTCAGATGGGTCTCGACCTGAAACGTCATCTATCCATGTTCTCCGGAGATGCTGCCTGCCTGCAGAGTTACTCCAGCATTTTGTGTCTTTAGTGTACTAACCAGCATCTGCAGTTCTTTGTTTCTACATTATTTCTCCTTCAGCATTTCCAGAAATGGATTTCTCGTAGCGGCTTGTACGAGTAACGGCAGGTACTCGGGAAATCCGGTAAACTCATGACGTTTTTTCAACACTGTGAAAAATGTCCACGAGTAAAAAAATACTCGTGATGAAAAAAATTGTTACTTTTTACTCGTACGAGCCGCTACGAGACATCCACGCACCCGCTACGCACATTCTCCGAGTTCGGATCGGGGAAAACTCGGGAGAACTCTTGAATTATCTCGTACAGTGGGACAGGCCCTTCACAGCGCCAGAGACCCGGATCCGATCCTGACTACGGGTGCTGTCTGTATGGAGTTTGTATGTTCTCCCTGCGACCTGTGTGGGTTTTCTCCGGGTGCTCCGGTTTCCTCACCCACATAGACGTACAGGTTTGTAGGTTAAATTGACTTGGTATTAATGTAAATTGTCCCCAGTGTGTAGGATAGTGTTAGCGTGCGGAGATTGCTGGTCGGTGCGGACTCAGTTGTCCGAAGGGCCTGTTTCGGTGCTGTATCTCTAAAACTAAACTAAATGAATAAACAAAAGGCACACTGTGACCATATCGTCTGAAATGCAATTGGATTGTTTCTCATTCCCACCTTTTGGTACAAAAATGTAATGGCTGCTATCCATCAGGGAACCAAATTCTGCTCAACCCTGGGAAATGGATTTCAGTGCAAAACTCATTTACCTGACGCATGCGTTTTGCTGGTTTCCAATTGCCTAAGTATCACTGTACTGAATCATTGACTATCATAAATAATATCCACAGTTGCTTAATAAGCTTTGTTCATTGCAATGACTTTTTTCTTAAACTAAAAGTAACAAATTAGTAGCAGTTTTCTGAGAAGTCTTGGTTCATAATAAGATGTAACCTTGAATTCTGAAGCCAATACAAAGCAAAGCACGGAATGTGAATAAAGTAAACACAAACATTTAAAATAAATGCATTAACTGAAAGGAACAATAAATGTGGCATGGTGGCGCAGCAGTTTAGTTGCAACCTTACAGCACTTGCAGCGCCGGAGACCCGGGTTCAATCCCGACTACAGGTGTTTGTGCGTTTGTATGGAGTTTGTACGTTCTACCCGTGACCGCGTGGGTTTTCTCCGAGACCTTCGCTCCTCCCACAATTGAAAGACGTACAGGTATGTAGGTTAATCGGCTTGGTAAATATTAAAATTGTCCATAGTGTGCGTAGGATAGTGTTAATGTGCGGGGATCGCTGGTCGGAGCGGATCTGGTGGGACGAAGGGCCTATTTCCGCGCTGTATCTCTACACTAAGCTAAACTAAACTAAGTTAACATGCACTTCCACTTAACTCACAACTAAATATCTGGGAGTGAGTGTGGAGATTACTCATGAGCAGATACTTCTAACAAAACACATCACAGTTTTGTGCAACTAATAATGAACCTCACAGTTAGGAGTTACTGAGATGACATTGCTCCATATTTTGCATCCCTCCCTCCAGCCCCACACATTTTGTGTGCAGTGTGGCAACAGAAGCGAGGCTGAGGAAAACGAGACACCTACTTCAGAAACCCCAGTATAATGGGATCCTATCTATCCTGTAATAGAATCTGCTGAGAGGGAATTCACTTCAGCAGGTTGAACTGCTGTGTAAAAGGCATTGGATCCACACTAAAGTGTGACATTTTATTTAGACACTGTAATTCCTGTTGGTAATTTGATTTCTTACCTGAAGTGGTCTCCTGCATCTTTTCACGTTTCCTCTTCTTCTTCTTTCCCTTCAACATTTGAAACAAATTCAAGATATTTTATAGATCAGTTATTAAAGGGAAACATATATCTCACATCATTATCCTTAATGTTCTTCCGTCATTAATGCACTTTTGCCCAAGAGCCTTACCTTTTTTAATAAAAATGAACTGCAGATGCTGGCTCACATCAAATATTGACACATAATGCTGGAGTGACTCAACGCGTCAGGCAGCATCTCTGGAGAAAATGGACAGGTGACGTTTCGGGTTGGGACCCTTCATCAGACCTATCCTCAGTCTGAGAAACTGAGGAAGTTTTCCGACTCAAAGTGTCACCTGTCCATTTGCTGCCTGACCTGCTGAGTTACTCCAACATTTTGTGTCTAGCCTTACCTTTAATATCCTTAATGCCCCCACTGGCATTGCATCGACTGGGCATACAAGCAATTATCTCAAAGACACAACAGGAAGAACTTTAAATCATCTCAACTTGCACCTGTTAGGTTGGCAGGGAAATGAAAGTGAGCCGAGTTGAATTCCTTGGTTTTAATTCCAATGCTGCCTCATCTCATGTGTTGCCCATTTAAGTTGGGCAAGGGCATCATGTCCATCATCAAGTGCAATATGAGGTTGTTATCCCTCAATAGGACTCAACTAAGGAGGACACAAACAATCTTCTTGATCTACAAGTGGCCAGAGGATCTGGGGTGACAGAGGAACTGAAGTAAATCCACATTAGGCAGGAAATGGTGTTGGGTAGACATAGGACTGAAGGCTGATAAATCCCCAGGGCCTGATGGTCTGCATCCCAGGGTACTTAAGGAAGTGGCTCTAGAAATTGGTGATCATTTTCCAATGTTCTATAGATTCAGGATTCTACAGATTCAGGATCAGTTCCTGTGGATGGAGGGTAGCTAATGTTATCCCACTTTTTAAGAAAGGCGGGAGAGAGAAAACCTGGAATTATACACCAGTTATCTTGACATCGGTGGTGGGGAAGATGCTGGAGTCAATCATAAAAGATGAAATTACAGCACACTGGGATAGCAGTTACAGGATCGGTCCGAGTCAGTATGGATTTATGAAGGGGAAATCATGCTTTTTGAGAGGATGTAACTAGGAAAATGGACAAGGGAGAGCTAGTGGATGTAGTGTACCTGGATTTTCAGAAAGCCTTTGATAAGGACTCACATAGGAGATTAGTGGGCAAAATTAGGGCACATGGTATTGGGGGTAGAGTGCTGACATGGATAGAAAATTGGTTGGCAGACAGGAAACAAAGAGTAGGGATTAACAGGTCCCTTTCAGAATGGAAGGCAGTGGTCGCAAGCCCCGATGCTGGGACCGCAGCCATTTACAATTTACATCAATGATTTAGATGAAGGGATTCAAAGTAACATTAGCAAATTTTCAGATGACACAACGCTGGGCGTCAGCGTGAACTGTGCTGATGGGGGGACTGTCATATGCTGAGAGAATGGAGCGGCTGGGCTTGTATACTCTGGAATTTAGAAGGATGAGAGGGTATCCTATTGAAAGATTATAATGGGTTTGGACCACGCTAGTGGCAGGAAACATGTTCCAGATGTTGGGGGAGTCCAGAACTAGGGGCCACAGTTTAAGAATAAGGGGTAAGCCATTTAGAACGGAGATGAGGAAACACTTTTTCACACAGAGAGTTGTGAGTTTGTGGAATTCTCTGCCTCAGAGGGCAGTGGGGGGGGGGGGGATTCTCTGGATACTTTCAAGAGAGAGCTAGATAGGGCTCTTAAAGATAGCAGAGTCAGGGGATATGGGGAGAAGGCAGGAACGGTGTACTTATTGGGGATGACCAGCCATGGTCACATTGAATGGCGATGCTGGCTCGAAGGGACAAATGGTCTACTCCTGCATCTATTGTCTGTTGTCTAACTGGCATATTAACTTAGTGGTCAGCTGGTTGCTTGTTTTGAAGACCAACGTGTCCAATGTGAGTTCATAAAACTTCCTTTATGGCGCCAAGTGCGACAGATGTAAACATGAACACAGGCAACACAGTGATGCTACGGCTTTGGCTGCTGCCTCTTAGCTCCAGTGACTGAGGTTTAATCCTGGATTCTACGTGGAGTTTGCACGTTCACCCTGTGAATGTGTGGGTTTCCCTGAGTGTTCCATTTTCATAAGTTCATTGGTTCTAGGAGTAGAATCAGGCCATTCTGCCCATCAAGTCTACTCCACCATTCAATCATGGCTGATCTATCTTTCCCTCTCAACCCCAATTTTACTGCCTTCTCCCCATAACCCCCGACACACTTACTAATCAAGAATCTGTCAATCTCCACCTTACAATTATCCATTGACTTGGTCTCCACAACAGTCTGTGTAAATGAATTCCACAGATTCGCCACCCTCTGACTAAAGAAATTCCCCCTTATCTTCTTCCTGTTCTGAGGATATGGCTTCTGGCCCTACCTAGACTCTCCCATTAATGGAAACATCCTCTCCACATCCACTCTATCCAAGCATTTAGACAATAGACAATAGGTGCAGGACAATGCCATTCGGCCCTTCGAGCTAGCACCGCCATTCAACAGGATCATGGCTGATCATCCCCAATCAGTACCCCGTTACTGCCTTCTCCCCATATGGATCAAGTATCTTTAGTCAGAGGGTGGTGAATCTGTGGAATTCATGTCAACAAAATAGAGAGAGTACAGAGGAGATTTACTAGAATGTTGCCTGGGTTTCAACAACTAAGTTAAAGAGAAAGGTTGAATAAGTTAGGTCTTTATTCTCAAGAGCGCAGAAGGTTAAGGGGGGACTTGATAGAGGTCTTTAAAATGATGAAAGGGATAGACAGAGTTGATGTGGATCAGCTTTTCCCTTTGAGAATAGGGAAGATTCAAACAAGAGGACATGACTTCAGAATTAAGGGACAGAAGTTTAGGGGTAACATGAGGGGGAACTTCTTTACTCAGAGAGTGGTAGCGGTGTGGAATGAGCTTCCAGTGGAAGTGGTGGAGGCAGGTTCGTTGGTATCATTTAAAAATAAATTGGATAGGCATATGGATGTGAAGGGAATGGAGGGTTATGGTATGAGTGCAGGCAGGTGGGACTAAGGGAAAAAAAGTTGTTCGGCGCGGACTTGTAGGGCCGAGATGGCCTGTTTCCGTGCTGTAATTGTTATATGGTTATATGGTTATTGCCACAGAAGGATGTGGAGGCCAAGTCAATGGATATGTGGTGATTGACAGATTCGTGATTTGTATGGATGTCTGGGGTAATGGGGAAAAGGCAGGAGAATAGGGTTGAGAGGGAAAGATAGGTCAGGCATGATTGAATGGCGGCCTAATTCTGCTCTTATAACATGAACTTACTTCTGTACAAGCAGTGGAGATCAATTTATCTTGACATCATGTTGGGCACAGACATTGTGGGCCAAAGGACCTGTTCCTGTGCTGTATTGTTCTATGTGTCAGAAAGGACTGCAGATGCTGGTTTAAATCAAAGGTAGCCACAAAATGCTGGAGTGACTCAACGGGTGAGGCAGCATCTCTGGAGAGAAGAAATGGGCGATATTTCGGGTCGAGACCCTTATAGAATGGTCTTCTTCTGAAGAAGGGTCTCGACCCGAAACATCGCCCATTCTTTCTCTCCTGTACTATTCTATGGTCTACAAAACTGAACAAAGGGAAACATTTGTGCAGCTACTGTACGTTCACCTACAGTACATACATAGGCAGAATGTGCACAAGTCTTAAGACAGGCAGAAAGTCACTGGAGCTTGGGCCTCCAGTCATTGAGACAAAAGAGAGAATCAAACTAAGCTACTTTTGGTATGAGACAGCGTCTCAAACACCAACGATGCTTTGTAATAAGATTCATGTTATAACAAAGGTACTGTAACAAACAACTTGGTAGTATCAGGAGCCAAGTTCCACTAGCTTTGTAACAGAGAGTCTATTCACAGCCTCACAAAGAGGTAGCATGTGTATGACTCAATCTGGGCAAAGGACAAAGAAATATACTTGCAATCTTAGCTATCTAAAAAGTTAATCTCACCTTCTCTATGTATCCACCTGAAACCTAATACTGGAATTCATTCTTGTGGGGCTCTGATAGATGCCATGACGACATAATCAAACAGCTAATGTTGTTTCAATTGCTTCTTTCTGTGCTGAGTTCAAAACAGCACAGGGTCAATTATACGTACAGTATTGTAATTCTGTCTGACACAAAGTCAAAATGTATCTTTCGAGAAGCTTGAGTGAACTGGAGAAACTAAACCTGGACCCAAATGAATTGGTTTAGCTAAGTTTAGTTTAGTTTTGAGATGCTGTGCAAAAAAAAGGTCCTTCAGCCCATTATGTCCACACCGACCAGCGGTCAACTCATACACAAGTGCGATCCTACACACTAGGGACAATTTACAATTTTACCAAAGCCAATTAACCTACCAACCTGGAGAGTGAGAGGAAACTGGAGCACCCGGGTAAAACGCATGTGGTCACGGAGAGAATGTACAAACTCTGTATGGACAGCACCCATTGTCAGGACTGAACCTGGGTCTCTGGAGCTGTAATGCCCCTGTCCCACTTAGGAAACCTGAACGGAAACCTCTAGAGACTTTGCGCCCCACCCAAGGTTTCCGTGCGGTTACCGGAGGTTGCAGGTGGTTGCCGGAGGTTGCAGGTAGTGGAAGCAGGCAGGGAGACTGACAAAAACCTTTGGGAACCCCACGGAAACCTTGGGTGGGGCGCAAAGTCGCCAGAGGTTTCCGTTCAGGTTTCCTAAGTGGGACAGGGGCTTAAGGGAGCGACTCTACCGTTGCACCACCATGTCGCCCCCAAAAGACTCTGGTGCTATAAAGATTAGTTGGACTCTGCGACAAGGTCAATGAAAGTGAATCAGATGTAGCAAAAAGTTTGCTCTTCAGCTTGATCTAAAATAAATGCTGGAGTAACTCAGCAGGTCAGGCAGCATCCCTGGAGCACATGGATAGGTGACGTTTCGGGTCAGGACCCTTCTTCAGATTCGGTCCTCCGGACATGCTGTCTGACCCGTTGAGCTACTCCAGCACTTTGTGTTTATTGTTATAACCAAGCATCTGCAGTCGTTCGTGTCTCTTGCTTGAGCAGCCAGTCACTGGTTACGGTCTCAGTCGCTAGTTAGTGCAATGGAAGTAGCCTCATCATCTCAATTGCTTACACTGGGAGGAAAAAATACATTCAGATTCTTGATTATCACACATGAGGATGTTAAGTGAGTTCTGATGCCGTCTATGAGTTGGAAGAGAATAGAATAGTTGGCTATCAAAACCCTTATAATTAATTAGCCATCTGGACGTGGCAAGTGAAACCTCCAAGATGTTACATCTTTGTCAATGATTTTGATTGATTGATTGGAAGACACAGCATGGAAACAGGCCCTTCGGCCCAACATCTATGCCGACCATGGAACAACCATCTACACCAGTTCCATTTTATCCTACTTTTGCAACCACTCCCTTACATATATACAGCAAACTAGTTTTGTTTTTTTGGTTCAGATGTTCAGCATGGAAACAGGCCCTTCTGCCCACTGACTCCATACTGACCAACAATCACCTGTACACTAGTTCTAACCTACACACAAGCACCAATTTATTGTGGCCAATTAAACTACAAACCCGCCTGTCTTTGGGATGTGGGAGGAAACCGGAGCACCCAGAGGAAACTCAGGCACGGGGAGAACGTGCAAACTCTACACAGACAGCACCAGAGGTCAGGATCGAACATGGGTCTCTGGCACTGTGAAGTAGCAGCTCTACCCAGCGTAGGGAATATTGACAAAAGCTTGGAGAAAAAATAACAAGACTTGGTCTTAAACTTCAAGGAGCAATCCCTTTCCTAAAAGAGAAACAATTTCCTCAATGTTTGAAACTAACAAAGCAGATAATCACCTATCATCAAATCCATGGTTTACGATGGGTTTGCTTAATGCACAAACAATGAAGGCGATGGTTAACCCAGGCATGTGGTGACGATCTATCTGCTCGTTTGCAAACACACATCATATCCCACGTAAACACCTCATCCTACACACAACAGAGTTGCAAATATCACGCACTTCTCCTCCCTCAGCAAAGAAAGGTTTGCCAGGATCTTTCCTGTGAATGCCATGTCCTTCCAACAAGTCCCTGGTCTTCACCTGGAACTTTCCTGCCAATCCAAGAATCTATCTAAAAAGGGTTTAAAGCTGGTGCCAGCTGTATTTACAGCAAAGCATTCGCAGCTGCCACACCGCAAGATATCATAATGACCACCAATTTGAATAAGTAGTAAATTAAAATAAGATCAAACAAATCCCATTCGCCATGCCATAAAACAAAGGCACAGCAGTCTACAGATTGAGAGCACCTTTTTTTTCACACGGAGGTGATGAAGTAGAGCAATTGATAGTAGGAACAATAATATTTTTCCTGGGGTGCCTGAAGATAGAAGAGGTGGTTGTCCACCTCTTTGCAGAGTGCGGATTTGTGAAGAAGGATGCAAGGATCCTTGTTCAAGAAGGAACTGCAGATGCTGGAAGATTGAAGGTACACAAAATTGCTGGAGAAACTCAGCGGGTGCAGCAGCATCTATGGAGCGAAGGAAATAGGCGACGTTTCGGGCCGAAACCCTTCTTCAGACTTCAGACCCCATCAGTCTGAAGAAGGGTTTTGGCCCGAAATGTCGCCTATTTCCTTCGCTCCATAGATGCTGCTGCACCCACTGAGTTTCTCCAGCAATTTTGTGTACCTGCAAGGATCCTTGTTTGATTTGTGTTTGCACACAAGCAGATGGATCTTCACCGTTCATCCTGAACAGCTCCGTAACAGAGGCCTCCCTGATTTACAGCTATTCCTAGGGACATATTTGGAGACGGATATTAAGTGCTGTTGGAAGACCATCAAATCCTGAACTTCTCTTGACCTCATTGGTGACCCTTGGACTATCCTTGATTGGACTTTGCTGGCTTTACCTTGCACTAAACGTTATTCCCTTATCATGTATCTGTACACTGTAAATGGCTCAATTGTAATCATGTATTGTCTTTCCGCTGACTGGATAACACGCAACAAAGGCTTTTCACTGTACCTCGGCACACGTGACAATAAACAAAACTGAACTGAACTCGGTCAAAGAAGCTCTTTAGTATGCAAGAGCGAGAATTTTGCCAAATAGCCCACTCCAGACTGCAGGAGTTCGTTCTAAAGGACGCACTGAAGCTTGGTGCAGGCAATGCCAAGGCTCAGTGGGGGAGGACCACAGTCCAAGGGTCCTTCCGCTGCTGGACATTGGGGGGCAGAGTCCTCAAACAAGGAAAGGGATAACACCCCAGGGGGCTACATGAGAGGCAAGAGTATTTTCTTTGAAGATAAATGTAAACTGAGTATGTAATTGCTGAATGTACAGTCACTTTGGAATGAACAAAGAGTTTTTGCACAGCTTCTGTTTAGTATATCACTTTTTATTCCGAATAAACTTTATTTTTGAAATCAATAAAAGCTGTAAGTATGCATAAATTAATTTATAATAAGGGCGGCACAGTGGTGCAGCGATAGAGTTGCTGCCTTACAGCGCCGGAGATCCTGGTTCGATCCTGACTACGAGTCCTGACTGTATGGATCTCCCTGTGACTGCGTGGATTTTTTCCGGGTGCTCAGATTTCCAGCCACATTCCAAAGACGTGCAGGTTTGTTGATTAATTAACTTATGCAAAGTGTAAATTGTCCCTAGTGTGTAGGATAGTGCTCGGGCACGGACTTGGTGGGCTAGAGGGCCTCTCTGGATACTTTCAAGAGCTAGGTAGGGCTCTTTAAGATAGCGGAGTCAGGGGATATGGGGAGAAAGCAGGAATGGGGTACTGATTGGGGATGATCAGCTATCATCATATTGAATGGCGGTGCTGACTTGAAGGGCCGAATGGCCTACTCCTGCACCTATTGTCTATTGTCGATTGTTTCTATACTGCATCTCTAAAGTATAAAGTCTAAACTGGTGGAAGCTCTCTAGTAGGAGGTAAAATAAACTGCTGGATGTAAAACTAATGCCAAAGACCCCCCTTCGATTCCCCGACAAAGCAATAAGAAGCTTACATAGTTATCACGTGCAGACCAGCCCGGGTAGAGCTGCATGTGAAGTTGCCGTTCCTTGCGAGCCAGTTCATAGTACTTGGCTTGTTCCTCACGAGTCAAGGCATGCCACTGGAAAAAGAAGAGATAGGTGCAAAATTATTCTCAACATCCATCTGAGCAAAACAGGCAGAGAACAACTGGTTAGAAATTATAACTACAGTTTAGATATTCATAAGTTAAAGGAACGGAATTAGGCTCTTCAGCCCTTCGAGTCTACCCTCCCATTCAATCTTGGCTAATCTATGATTCAACCTCATTTACCTGCCTTCTCCCCATAGCCCCTTACTAATCAAGAATCTATCCATCTCCGCCTTAAAAGTATCCATTGACTTGTCCTCCACGGCCGACTGTGGCAATGAAGTCCACGGATTTGCCACACTCTGAATATAGAAATTCCGCATCATCACCTTTCTAAAGGTATGTACTTTTATTCTGAGGTGATGGCCTCTGGTCCTAGACTCTCCCACTAGTGGAAACATCACACCCACTCTATTGAGGCCTTTCACGATTTGGTAAGTTTCAATGAGGTCCTCCCTCATCCTTCTAAACTCCAGCGAGTACAGGCCCAGTGCCGTAAAACGCTCATCGTATGTTAACCCAATCATTCCTGGGATCATTCTCGTAGACCTCCTCTGAACCCTGGTTGATACCAAAGATATACGCAAAATGCTGGAGTAACTCAGCGGGTTAGACAGCATCTCTGGAGAACATGGAGAGGAGACGTTTTGGGTCAGGACACTTCTTCAAGTGTAACCGCCTAACTAAATGCCGATTAGTGAAAGAGATCTGCTGCCCCTCCCAGTCTGGCCTGCCTGTGACTCCATGGCAATTGACTTTCTGCTGTCAAGCCATTCAGGCCCGAGGGTACATTGGGCAATAATGGGCAATGAGTGCAAAACCTGTCATCAACACCATACATCCTGTGCACAGAGTTCTCCTGCATTCATTCGGACGTACAAAAAAGGCAATCATTGCCGCAGGTAGTGTGATCCTCCATGCAATGCAAGCCTTTTAATAAGCCTTCAATTTATGGATCTTCCTACTGTCAAGCAGTCAGTCGTAAGCACACCTCAAACTTGCACACAGAGGATATGAAGTCACAGCTTGATCATCACCTTCCCTGATGTGCCCTGGTGTCTTCAGGGAGTAAAAATTAATCTTCCAGAAATAAAGAGGTCACATATACCTTACTTATATTTGAACACATCACAGGTGCGGCACAGTGGCGCAGCGGTAGAGTTTCTGCCTTACAGCGCCAGAGACACTGGTTCGATCCTGACCATGGGTGCTGTCTGTACGGAATTTACACATTCTCCCCATGACCACTTGGGTTTTCTTGGAGTGCTCCGATTTCCTCCCACGTTCCAAAGACGTACAGGTTTGTAGGTTAATTGGCTTTGGTAAAAATGTTTGAATGTCGTTATGTGTAGGATAGTGCGGATGTATGGGAATCGCTGGTTGGCACGTACTCGGTTGGCCAAAGGGCCTGTTTCCACGCTATATCGCTAAACTAAACTAAATTAAACTAAACTTTACTGATTATAAAAATATTTATAGTGGAGATTGACAGATTTTTGATTTTTACGGGTGTCAAAGGTTATGGGGAGAAGGCAAGAGAATGGGTTTGAGAGGGAAAGCCATGATTGAATGGCGGAGTAGACTCCCCACCATCGAAGGGATCGATCGCAGTCGCTGCCTCAAAAAGGCTGCCAACATCATCAAAGAGCCACACCATCCTAGCCACACACTCATCTCTCGTTGCCATCGGGAAGAAGGTACGGGAGCTTGGAATCTGGAACATCCAAGTTCAGGAAAAGCTTCTTCCCCACAGGCTATTAGACACAACATCAAACAATCTCTGAACAATAACAGTCTATTATTATTATGCATTTTATCTGTTTATTTATTGCGTATATATATGGTCTATGGTATATAGACACACTGAACTTTTATTTCCTGTTCTGTATTATGTTTACATATTATGTTGTGCTGCAGCAAGCATTAATTTCATTGTCCTATCTGGGACACATGACAATAAAACTCTCTCGACTCTTCATCTAATATTTATACAATCAGATAGCCTAATATGTCCCAATGTGGAAACAAGTTTATTGCAGATGCTGTTAATACAGAAATGAACACAAAGTGCTGGCATTACTCAGTGGGTCAGACAGCATTTCTGGAGAACATGGATAGGTGACATTTCAGATCAAGGCCTTTTACAGTCCGAAGAAAGGTAAACCAGTAGCGTTGGCCCAAAACGTCACCTATCCATGCTCTCCATAAAAGCTGCCTGTCTCACTGAGTGTCCTTTTGTGGCACTTTGTGTCCTTTTGTGCTATGTTCTGATATTGAGTAACCGCTAGTGGGAACATGAGGTTAACTTGCGGTGGTGTGACATGTCTCCTAGACATTTATCTACTCCATACTGGCAACTCCCTCACATGATATCTGGTGATCTAAAGTCTGATGAAGGGCCTCGACACGAAACGTCACCTATCGATGTTCTCTGGAGATGCTCCCTGACCTGTTGAGTTACTCTAGCACTTTCCGTCTTTTTAAAATATATTCTAAAATGACCACAAAGTAAAGTCGGTCAGAACGTGTAGAGACTCCAGGAGAGCAGCTAACGCCTATGTTAATTATAGTCATAAAAATAAAGTTCATAAGTTCATAACTTATAGGAGCAGAATTAGGCCATTCGGCCCATCAAGTCTGCTCCGGCATTCAATCATGGCTGATCTATCTTTCCCTCTCAACCCCATTCTCTTGCCTTCTCCCCATAATCCCTGGCACCCTTACTATCAATCTCCGCCTTAAAAATATCCATTGACTTGGCATCCACAGCCGTCTGTGGCAATGAATTCCACAGAATCACCACCGCCTGACTAAAGAAATTCCTCCCCATTTCCTTCCTAAAAGGCATGGAAACAACTCCTTTGATTCATTCTTATTTCACTGTGCCTCCCCTTCTCCTCCTGCAGGACAGTATTTGACAGTAAAGAAGATGTGCTTACGTGTACTTCTGAATCCCCCTGCAGTGCAAACTTGTCAAATCAAGAAGGGGGTTGTCAGTGGCACTTTTCTTTTTGTTGTGTATCGAATGACAGTACAAAGGAGTGTAGCCGGAGGCAGCAGTAACTGGAGGGGTAGATATCGCTTCAAAATTGACATGGTGCCTTTCACAGGGAATGAAAGGCCGGAGTTATTTGTCCAGGAACTTTGTGTGACCCTGCGTCCATTGCATGTGCAGTACCTTAACCTTTGCAATGCTGAGCTAATCTATTTCCCTCTCCGTGCTCTCAATCTCAGATACAACCAGCG